>NC_089196.1:22849439-22908776 GCF_963930695.1 Labrus bergylta | reverse complement strand
CGACTTTCTTTTGTTCAACCTTTGAGAAGATTCTAACGTGCAGCTGTCTGCAGCCCCGCGTGCACTAGGTGCGTGGGGGGTAAAACAAGCATTAGGTGATATCCAGAGAGGTTTTTATTCAATAAGATACTTTTGTCATACTGCTTTGTGTGAATACCGTAATTCTTCCCTTTTAATGAAGTGATTTTAGTAGTCAGTGATGGTTTGTCCAATGCTTTATTGGGTCATTCATCATCCACAGCATAAAGTATGAAATTGATCCTCTCATGTTGCAGAAAATGTTTTTTTAATCTAGATTTAGTTTCGATTTAAAGGGCCCATTGTTTGTTTTTTTTTTGTTGCAGAGATTACACTTTCATTCTGACTCTTCTGTGTGTTCATGTCATTTGATCTCAGAAATATCTCACGCGTTTAAATCTGTCTGGTTAAGGGATTTGTAACATCATGCACTGTCTGCTTTGGTGATTTCTTCCTGTTAAGTGCACACTACAGCAGGTATTACGTTTATATCACTACAGTGAGACAGGAAATCAACATGTGACACTGTAAATGGAAGCAGATCTCAAAGGTCTTGCAGGTTTGAACACTTTGACCCACTTTGTTATCGTTAACCTGCATTATAAAAACTGATATAAGGACCTACTTGTACACTCTGAGCTATCTTCACTTTTCTGTGTCAGACAATGCTGACAGTGCTAATAAAAGAGGAATTAGGTCTGTTTCATTTGTGTTTTTTTTTTTTTCTTCTGTCCAGCGTCCCAGCCCCTCGATGGACCTCTGACCTCAAGAACCAGAAGTGAGTATGAGGAGAAATGCTCTCTGTCGGGGGAAGTTATTTTTCTGCATCTTCATGGACTGTTGTGTAAGATCATGTTATTTTCTTTCTTCTCAGTTTTGATGGCATCGTGTTGGTGACCGAGAGCCATTGACTCACTGTCCTCTGAGCTCGATTGTCTGAAAGTACCACTGCAGGACTACAGCTCCGTAAGTTCTGCTCTTCATTCAACTCAGCAGAGAATATTTAACGACGTCTTTTAACACCAAGACTAAATGGTGTGCAATGAGACGGAGTAATGATTCTCCAAATCTCTAGACTAGTGACCTTTTGCCTCTGAGCCTCTGAGGGAGATGTTTACATTAGCAGGAAGTGCCATGAGTAGAGTATACTTATTATCATGAATGTTCAGTTTGACATGCATACAAAAATATTTTCAATTTTTTTTGCTTACTTACATTGGAGTTAGCAACCGTGTTTGTACTGTAACAGCTCTAGTGATGTTGTTTCCTTTGTGGTTATTTTCTTAACCTCCTCCTCCTCCTCTAGGTGGACAGGGGTCTCGGGGAGGAGGTGGTGGTCCTGAAGGTCCCTGTCTCCCTGGCAACCGCCTCGTGTTTGCCTCGACTGGCCCAGTAAACCGTGACTACGATGACGTCAGGTGCTTCAGTGACGCAGCACTCAACGGCATCAAAAGGTCAGTTGACTCCCCCCCCCCCCCATCCTCGTTTGGCTTTGAAGTTGATGGTTTATCTCTGTTTTTTGTTTGTTTGTTGTTGTTTTTTTGCTGTTTTGTTCATCCACCTTTCTTTTCAGGGCTTGAAAGCCGGTATGCCAGCGCCCCCTGCTGGTCTGTCCTCCACACAAAGACTACAAGAACTGTAACATTGTGGCAAGCACTGGGAGCCCTTCAGGCTCTCTACATGTATGAAGAGTCACCTCTATATGCAAGGCTTACATTAAAGGTCCTCTAACTTTATCTCTTTTTTACTAGTCATGTGTACTGCTACTTTGCTACTACCCTTTTTAACAGATCTATTATGTGTTCTACTGTATATGGGGTGTGCTGTGGTGTAGGGCATCAAACATGTAGACAAGGAAAAATCCAATTCGATCATCCCAATATATCTGTCACTGGCAAACATCAGCTGATGATACGGGCCTACAGTTATTTGTTCAGGCTCTACGATAAAGATATAATCAACAATTTGAGGGTAAAACGGATGTGAGAGTTTCAGTGTTATTGCACGGGAACTGTTTTCTGACGCCATGTGGCTGATTTAACAAATGTGTCTCTTGAACACAAAAAGCTACTTTTTTTTCAGGTAGCAGTTGTTTACCACAAATTTCAAAAATGTTAAATCAGTTATGACACAAGATGAGCGGTCATTTCAGATGCATTATAAACAAAGTGTAAACTGTCCACTTTCTGAGTTGGTATCTTTATGTATTTAAGCCCCTGGAAGTGAGGGAAGCGAAAGTCAAACCATCCGACCAGAAGGTGTGTGTTCTGGGGCTGTGGGCAGCCCAGGAGGCTGAGGGGAAGAGACTGATGGAGCTGGCTGATGCTCTGGAGAGTGGGAGGTGGGTCACATCAATAAAAACACAAATACAACCCAGATTTTTTTTTTTTTCCATGTTGTGTTCAACCCCTTCACCTGCTGTCTTGTTCCCCCTCTTCAGACTGGCATGTCGTGACATCGGTGGCTCAGATCCTGAGCGTATGGCTGCTCCACGTGTGGCTGACTACGTCCAGAAGCTCTTCAAGGACAGCCCTGTGCAGGTAGTGAGAAATAAAATAGCATGAGTGCAGATAGAATCAGTGAAATGTGGAGGGACAATTTCAGTCAAGGTCCAATACAATAGTTGACAAACAGGAGACTGTGTTTTTTTTTTTTTTTTACCTCTAGGTGGAAGTGGTGAGCGACCTGGCAGTTCTGGAGAGAGAGTATCCCTGTCTGGCTGCTGTCAACCGCTGTGCCAACTGTATGAGAACATACCTTATTGACATGTCTTCAGACACTGACTTTTAGGATTGTTAGATGCTTGTTTATACATTCGATTTTACATTTTGTATATTTCTAAAACATTCCTCTTCATGCAGGTGTGCCTCGTCACCAGGGCAGAGTCATCAAGCTTCAGTACTGTGGAGCAGGTCCCGTCACCACGACGCTCATGCTGGTTGGAAAGGTGGGAGGACAACGCCACAGACTTCTATCCTTGAACTAATAAAACATGAGTATCCTCTAAACCCCTCTTAAAGAGATATAAGAACATGTCCTCAGAAGTGTACCTTTAAAAAAGAAAAAAAAAAAAAGGAAGATTTGAGATCAAAACTGCATCAAACTGTTCCTGTGAACTTTTTTTTTTAGCAGTGTAGTAAATACGATATCTTTACTTTTATGTTAGAAAGGCTGATTTTAGGCAGTTAAAATGTTGAGATTTAAAAACAATGAATGTTGGGTTTTATTGTTGAAGTATCAGTCAGAGAAATTCTGGTGCCAGCATTCGACTGACAACATTTTAAATGTTTTTAGGGCATCACCTATGACACAGGCGGAGCAGACATCAAGGCCGGTGGATTCATGGCAGGGATGCACAGGGACAAGTGCGGAGCTGCTGCTGTCGCTGGCTTCTTCCAGGTGATGTTAGACTCAGAGGAGCGTTCACTGCAAGTCCACACCTCCTTTGCTACAGATGCACCAGATTCCATCCCTTCTTGAGTACTCTTCAGGGGAGAACAAGGGTCATCACCCCCCCCCCCCCCCCCCCCCCTCTCCCCCTTTTCATTCGAATAATTACATATAAAATGTTAACTGATAATTCAAGTTGAATGCATTTAATGAAAGTTTACAGTACGGTTGAACAAAAAGCATTGTCATATAATGAGCATCTCTTGTTTTTTCCTCTGTCCTCCACTTCGCCCTCTTCTAGATTGTAGCCAAGCTGAAGCCAAAACACCTGAAGGTTATCGGCTCCATGGCCATGGTGAGGAACAGCGTTGGTGCAGGTCAGTCTTTTTTTTCTTTTTCTTTTTTACACCTTTCTCTATGTTATCTATGTTAACACACCCGTATTAAGCAGCTGTTTAATTTTGTGCATGTGTGTTTTCTCAGAATGCTATGTGGCTGATGAGCTCGTTGTTTCTCGCGCTGGTCGCAGAGTGAGAGTGGGAAACACAGACGCTGAGGGCCGTATGGTGATGGTCGACCTGCTCTGTGAGATGAAGGAGAAGGTGAAAATATTCAACTAGTACTTCTTAGTCCTGAGCTGTGCATCCTTTACTTCTGTCCCTTCATTTTCTGATCATGTAATCTGTGTCTGCAGGCCATAAAGGAGACTTCTCCTCAGCTGTTTACCATCGCTACTCTGACTGGTCACGCCATCAGAGCCATGGGACCCAATTACTCTGTGAGTACTGCTGAGTTTATTTATAATGTATAAATTAATACTGCAGCTCCCCGAGGGATGTTGATATCTATGCACTACAATCAAACAATCCTCTGCAGTAGAAATCATTGTTTGTACTAAGCTAAAGTTTTGACTTTCCTTTTTGTAGATCATCATGGATAACGGCCCGGCCCATCGCAACAACAATGCTGCTCAGTGGCAGAAAGGTGAGCAAATGAATAAACTTAGACCATGATTGTTTCTTTTTCGATCAGTGGAGGAAAAATATTCCTGATTAGAGCTGTCAGTGGATTAAAATAAATGATCTTGTTAATTACAGGGCTTTGTGGTTCATTAATGTCTGCGAGTTTCTTTAAGTTTTAATTTCTTAAATAACGTTGTAAATAGTTATTTATTCAAACTTTATTTTGAAGTTTAGTCACTAACTACTTATTGATTCTTTCATACCTGTGGGAACAATAAAGTTCTTCTGATTCTGGTCCACTCACCAGGTTTTTCCAAGTCTTTCCACTTCACCTCCTTGCCTTTATTACATTAAGTAGAGTTGTAAACACTTCTTTAAGCAGCTCCTGAACAACTGAGCAAACTGCTTTCCAGAGGAGAACTGATAGATGCAGCTACAGTATAAGCTCCAAACAGCTAATAAAGGCAGACCAGAGTTTACTAGTTAATGCAATGATTATCAGATATATTCAGAAACATTTCATCAGCAAAAACCAAAAGTTATTTTCAATCATTTGTTTCTTTTTATGAAAGCTTCTCTGTTTCGTGTCATTAAACATTATACAGAACATGTGTGTCAGGAGACATATTTTATCATAATTAAACATCATGTCCATCTATCAGTGATTTTGACCTTTTTAAAAGTGGTCAGAATTTAAACAAAAAATCAAATACAATATAGAAAACATCTCGTACTGTAATCTTACTCTTTGATTTAACCACTCCTTATTAAAGTACATCGGGTGAAATGGCAGGGTTTGATATTTTGACTGAAACAAAAACTTAGACATAATTACTGATCCAAAACAATATAACACTGTCACTAACTAACCCGTGGTTTTGGACCTCTTGTGCAGCCGGAGAGGTTTTGGGTGACGTGTTCGAGGTGTCCATGATCAGACGAGAGGACTATGACTTCCACAAGGGCAAGTCTGAGTATGAGGATATCCTGCAGTCTAACAACCTGCCTTCCTCTGCCACCCCTCGAGGACATCAGACCCCAGCAGCCTTCCTCATCATGGCCTCTGGGCTCGACAAGGTGCTCACACATTGTCAGAACGAATTGTTATTGATCTACAAGTATGGAGAGTTCAATAAGAGAGAAGTTCAACTATTAACCTTTAATTTTCTACGCAGCATGGTGTGGATTCTGGCACGCCTCTTCCTTACTCCCACGTTGACATCGCAGGATCCAGTGGTCCTTTCCCTGGTGTCCCAACAGGAGCCCCCATCATTACAATGGCAACCAACTACATCTTGTCTGATAGTCTTTAAGCACAGTGTAAAAAGACTACGAGCACTGTACTCAATCCCAAAGCATATTTGTAATTGTCCAAGTGTAGATGAAACTCCTGCCAAAACTTGTGATACATTCCTTACACATCAGATTACTTTTCTGCTACAATAGTCTTTGCTTTTGTTTTCAAAAACTTATGATATCCATCCTATCTCCACCAAGAGTCAAATGAGCCTGTTTTTAAGTGGCCTCAATCAGTATATGCTCAGGTTAAAGGCAGTTTGTAAAATAAACATCCTTTTTATACATCTCTGTATGTGTATGTCAAACTGGAGACAAGGTTGAGTGGCAATGTGTGAATCAAACTAAGCACTCCTCATTTGATCAATTAAACAAAACAAGAATTCAAAGTTTGTTGTGTGCTCTCTCTCTAATTATTTAACAGTATTGTATACTTAAGGGTGTGTTTTATGTTTGTCTTGTGGGACACATAACCTAATGTATTTTGGTTAGTGTGGCAGAAGAATCAAACTGTAAATTTGAAAGGTTTACATGAAAACTTCCCAAACTCATTATTTTTTCACAGTGTTCTGAGTCGCACTGATGCTGCAATACAGCGTTTGATGAAAAAGAGGTTAAAGAAAAACAATGTTTGTCCCATTTGGTCAATGAAGATCCATTCAAAAGAACAGTTAACATAAGTCTGAATATACATTATTCTGTTATAATTTCTTAACTATGCCAACATGCATCAAAAACATAGATCAAAACCCACAATTTTGGAAAAGGGAACATTATTTTTTTTGTTTGAACACTTTGTACAACACAAAACTAAATAAACCAAACAGTTTCCTTTAGGGATTGTTATCGAAATAACTATAATTTAGTGTTTTGGATAACACTTTTACATTAATTCAGTTTTGATTTAGTTTATTTTCTTTAGTTCATGCGTCAAACACTTTCATAATTGTCCTCTCCAACATGGCCGACATTGGTAACCACTTGTATAATCGCTGCGAATTCATGTGCGATGAACGACAAGGATCCGGAAATGACGCAGACGCGCCGAGTCTTTAAAGGCTGACGTTAACGCGCGCTTAAAGCTCAAACCTTTTCCCTCAGCAGTGAGAGTCGTGACTGCGCGCTGCTTCTTGCTCTGCCAACAACACACAAAGGCTGAACTCTGAAGAAGAGACTCTGCTTACTTTTGTGTGAAAACTTCAGCTGCAGCCTCCAGTTGTGACGGAGTGACGCAGAAAGACGACTAAGACGTCATTTTTGTTTGAATCCACGCAGACTTTCAATACTACTCCGCAGCAACCATGTTTGAGGCTCGCCTGGTGCAGGGATCCATCCTGAAGAAGGTGCTGGAGGCTCTGAAGGATCTGATCACAGAAGCCTGTTGGGATGTCAGCTCGTCTGGTATCTCTCTGCAGAGCATGGACTCCTCTCACGTCTCCCTGGTGCAGCTCACCCTGAGGCACGACGGCTTCGACTCGTACCGCTGCGACAGAAACCTGGCCATGGGGGTCAACCTCAGCAGGTAGAGCAAAACACGACACGTGATAGAAGAGAACATTAAGTTTGTTTTGTTTACAGCTGTAACCACTAACACGATCAAACGGTGACTTCAGCATCTTTTTGTTTGATAAAGTTTAAGGCTCTATGTTGCAGTGGCCATCTTGGCGGAATTGCCCGGGCATGTCTCTGCTGCACCGATCAAAAGTTAACTCTTTAATGTCAGCGCTCCGTTAAAACCTTCCAAGACTTTATAACTCATTTAAAAATAATAATAATAATAATAATAATAACCTTTCTCCGTTTAAAAATTGCCACCTTGCACTTTAAATTTATTCTGCGGCATCATTTTGGGAGGCACTGGCGACATTGTGATTGCGTAGTGACGTCACGTTAGCGCCAAATTCTTCACAGGAAGGGTTGGCGGGAAATGTTGAACCCGGGAAATTTCTACTTCCGTTGCCCCACTGCCGCTCTTTGTGACGTTACGCCGGTGCTGTGGATGACGTTTTGATACTCTATTATGATGTCGGAGCATGCGCATAGACGTTTTGTCAACTTAGTTGATATTAAAAAAAAAACAAAAAAACAATCCAAAGTTGACAGAATTTGGACTCTTAAGATTGAATTTAATTATCAATAGATGACAATTAAAGTCCTACTTGGAGGGGCAGATATTATAAGATTAATCTTCCCTCTGCTCCTTTTCATTCAAAATTTGAGATTTTATGTTTGTTTGTTTTTCTTAACTTTATTGTTTTTTTTAATGAAATAAAATTGACATAAAAATGAATAAATTAAAGTCCTACTTCTTAATTAAGCATTCAAGCTCTCTTTTCTTTTTTTGCTTTACGGGTTGACTAAGGCTATTTTGTCTTTTTCTTTCAAGATCAAAACTTGCCATCTATCACTAAAGCAGTTGTTTGTTTTTAAAATAAATTGTAGGTCTTCTTCTTTCTGCCCTGCAAACCCTGCTTTTAAAGATTTTAAACCTATGTCTAACATGACCTTTTGTCTTGGTTTCCAACAGTATGTCAAAAATCCTGAAGTGTGCAGGAAATGAAGACATCATCACTCTCAGAGCAGAAGACAATGCAGACACACTGGCCCTTGTGTTTGAGACACTCAGTACGTTCCTCAGTTATTGTATTAAACAGAATGAAGTGGCACTTTTGCTTTTTCCTCAATTAACTTTTTGTTATTTTGTCTGACAGATCAGGAGAAAGTCTCAGATTATGAGATGAAGTTGATGGACCTGGATGTAGAGCAGCTGGGTATTCCAGTAAGTCATCTGTGGCATGTCCTTGTCTTGTAAATAGTAATTTACACGCACAGAGTTCCTAATCCTCCCCTGTCTCCCCCTCTCAGGAGCAGGAGTATAGCTGTGTGGTGAAGATGCCCTCTGGGGAATTTGCCCGTATCTGCCGTGACCTGTCCCAGATTGGCGACGCCGTCATGATCTCCTGCGCCAAGGATGGAGTCAAGTTCTCTGCCACAGGAGAGCTGGGCACAGGAAACGTCAAGCTGTCCCAAACCAGCAACGTAGACAAAGAGGATGAGGCAGTAAGTGAGACTATTTGAGTCTGAATCAAAGCAATAGTTGATCTACAATCTGAGCTATAACATCACCACTAGCTGTTGATTGTCACTTTAAGGCAGTAATGAAGGATACATTTAATAACCTGTCTGCCATAACATAGATTTCCCACAAGAGAGCAATGACTAGTTTTCTTTTTTTTAACCAGATATTTGCAGACTCTACTACGTTGCTACATCAACTTTAAATGTTCTCTATTGATTTATTTACATGTATATTTATTTACCTTTTAAAGGGACTGTTCCAGCTCTGCTCTTATGGAGCTCCTGTTGTTTGTGTTGAATGTAAATATTATCAAAAAGAACATGTTTGAACGTTTTGGACGACAAGCTGCCCAAAAAGGCAATTTGAAGACAGAAATGAACTTCCAAGTGTTGATTATCAACTTTCTGTCATTAGGTCACCATTGAGATGAATGAGCCCGTCCAGCTGATCTTTGCCCTCAACTACCTGAACTTCTTCACCAAGGCCACGCCGCTGTCCAAGACGGTCACCCTCAGCATGTCTGCTGATATCCCCCTCGGTTAGTACAAGTCACTGCGTCTCTTAGTACTCAAATCTCTGTGTGCTGCAAAGACTGGCCCTCACCTAACTGTTCTTTGTCTTTCTCCAGTGGTGGAGTACAAGATTGCTGATATGGGACATGTCAAGTACTACTTGGCGCCAAAGATCGATGAAGAGGCTTCTTAAGTAGTTTTATATCTGAACCAAAAGGGAGAATAGAGAAAGTGTTCAACTGGGACTCTTCTTGGGTGATCTGAAGGTATCTCGTTGTTTTATTGATCACTCTGAGGATTCTGGTGCCACATGGTGAGAGGTGCAGTTTCAACTTGTATTTACAGTCAGCGGTACGAGTGATGTCATCAGTGTGATGAAGCTTCAGTGATTGGACTGATGCTCTGAGCGGCTGGCTGTGGTCCAAACAGCCCGGTGTAAATGTCAGCACTTACTCACCCCACAGCTGTGTGTGTCCCTCTATTTTTGCCTGTTTTGGATTTCAAGTATCTCATTCCTTGTAGATAACACATTTGTAAATAATTTCTGTGGTTTCGCACTGTCAGCCGACCCAAAATGTTTTGTATTCATTGATTCAGTCCAAAATAAATGATTCAACTTGTTTCCAACACTGGTTTTGTGATTCTGAAGTTTGTGAGCAGAAGCTTCTCATATAGCGTGAGCCTAAAAAAAAATACACTTGAACAGAATTTCTAAATATTTTCCACTCTTCATGTGATATGGAATTGCTTGTCATCAAGAGCCATTCAGTTTTTTGCTAACCTCTCAGCATTAAGGTAATTAATGCTGCTGGGATCACCTTTTTACACATCTAGCCAAATCTATAGCAGATATGTTGATCTGACATCTGAGGGAAAACAAGCTTTTCAAATAAAGTCACTTGTGTAAAGCTGTGGTTGAAGACTGGATAAGATTATAATTAAAGTAAAAAGCTGTGCAGCATTGAAGTAACCAACAGTTATTAATTACAAGTAAGAGTCCAGCAAATAATCTCTTCAGTGACTGAGAAGGAAGGTAAGTATAGAAGCAATGGCATCCCTGGTTGTTTTGTGTAACTTATCAAAAGATTAACTTAATGTTTGTTAAAATCTGATGGCTCACCTGAACTACTCTTGCTTTGCTGTTGGGATATAGTAAAATAAAAAGGTTGAGTACCAACGGTTAACCTTTATCCACAGTTGTATTTTTGTTTATCTTAAGCGCTTCTCTATTTTTCTTATCATTTTGAACTAGGAAGTGAATTAAGCAGTGAAAATATCTATATATTTGGTTAATGTAGTTCTTTGTCTGGACCTCCTCATGCACAGGACATGTTGGGACATGACTAGCTGCATTAGCTGAAAGCAGCCTCTAGGTGGTGCTCTTGTTCTGTATTTATTTCTAGTGTGTAGAACGGTTTCCTGTCAGGTCTTAATTAAAGTAGTAGTAATTCACTTCTAATTTTCATTTGGCAGCTTCCCCTAAGAACAAGAGTTAAATGAATCAAACTGGATGTGGATTTATTTATGTTTATCTTCGTTATGGAGCGGACCTGTCAGATCCTCAACATTTATAATCTCTTTAGACTCACAGGACTGTGTCATCTGCTCTTGCTGTTGTACTTTAGTTACTCAATGAAAGCACATGCAGGGATTTTGTGGCACGATTATCTTACCCACCTTATTCAAAGGTGGGTAACTGTGTGAGCATTACACACTTATTTCCTGTGTTATGAAAACCAAACAGAAAAAAGGATGAGATGATAATTTTTCTGATACAATTGAAGTTTTTTTAACTTGTGAGAAAAGGTAACTTTATTATTTGATAGTTTTAAAAGCATTCATGTCTAGTCAACATAACTGTGTTAGCTTAAAGACACGTTTGTTTGGTAAATAGGTAACCTTTGCTGTGTTTGCCGAATATTTAGAGAATAATAAAGGGAAATTTAACGTGACTGTTAGAAATGTTCACTTTTCTTTTCAAAGCTTCTTACCACATCAAACAGAAAGGTAAGCTGGGAAGTGTTCATATGCACATGCTCCAGCGGTAGCTAATGAGTTTGAAAACACGTTGTTTGAAGTCGAAATAAGGCTGTAAATAAATCACAACTAGTCAGACTCACTTCATGTTTTTAACTGGATACCTGTTTGAAAGTACACATTACACGCATTTCAGCTGTGTAGCCTGAGCATTAGTTCAAAGAAGAACAGCAATGTGAGTTAATTTAACTCTTCTATTGTAGCCTACTCTTCTCAAGCAGCCCTAACTTTAAACCACCACTTTCATCAAACATAAATATTATTTAAGATTTATTTAATCTCTTGCATGGTTCCTTGTAGCCTACAGACGATTTTACATCATTCATTATCTGAACAGCATCACAGGCTGAAAATAAGATTTAAGCGTCTGTGTTGAGTGAGAAGTCATTTGTATTTCATCATTTTTATTTTATTCAAATGCATGTTTACTGTACTTACTCTTGACTTGGATGTAGCCTGTTGTATCCAAGGGAACCTGATTTCTCTGGTGTTATCATGAGGCTGCAGTCCTGCACCTCTCTAGCTGTCTCTCTCCACTGTCTGTCTGTCTGTCTGTCTGTCTGTCTGTCTGCCTGTCTGTCTGTCTGTCTGTCTGTCTGTCTGTCTCTCCTGTCTGTCTGTCTCTCTGCCTGTCTGTCTGTCTGTCTGTCTGTTTGTCTCTCTGTGTGTCTGTCTGTCTGTCTGTCTGTCTGTCTCTCTCCACTGTCTGTCTGCCTCTCTGTCTGTCTGTCTGTCTGTCTGTCTGTCTCTCTGCCTGTCTGTCTGTCTCTCTGTCTGTCTGTCTGTCTGTCTGTCTGTCTGTCTGTCTGTCTGTCTCTCTGCCTGTCTGTCTGCCTCTCTGTCTGTCTGTCTGTCTGTCTGTCTCTCTGCCTGTCTGTCTGTCTGTCTGTCTGTCTGTCTGTCTGTCTGTCTGTCTGTCTGTCTGTCTCTCTGCCTGTCTGTCTGTCTCTCTCTGTCTGTCTCTCCTGTCTGTCTGTCTGTCTGTCTGTCTGTCTGTCTGTCTGTCTGTCTCTCCTGTCTGCCTGTCTGTCTGTCTGTCTGTCTGTCTGTCTGTCTGTCTCTCTGCCTGTCTCTCTGCCTGTCTCTCTGTCTGTCTGTCTGTCTGTCTGTCTGTCTGTCTGTCTCTCTGTCTCTCTGTCTGTCTGTCTGTCTGTCTGTCTGTCTGTCTCTCTGTCTGTCTCTCTGTCTCTCTGTCTGTCTGTCTGTCTGTCTGTCTGTCTGTCTGTCTGTCTCTCTGGGGGATAGTGATGGGAAGTTCGGCTCTTTTCAGAGAGCCGGCTCTTTCGACTCCCAAACGGCTCTTAATTTAGGATCTTTTGTAGCCTCATATTTTAGCTTAACTTTGCAAAAATGAATGGTTTGTGTGTTGAAAACCCTTTTGCGTGCATTTATTCTGTTACAAAAGCATTCTTACTCTTGTTTAATATTTTAATCAAACTTGTAATTGCACAAATACAAAAATGCAAATACAAAAAACTGCAAACAAATCCACTGAAGGATCACCCCCATTACAGCATCAGCTGTAGGATTTCTCCTAGCAGCATCTCCTGTAGCTCTTTCATCAAAGAGCCTCCAAACAGGTTTAGAAATTTTCAGTCCATGGCTGAACAAAGAGCTACAACCAATTCCTTTACTTTCTGCACGGTTACTGGCCATGCTGGCCAATCAAAACAAAGTTCTGCCATGAGCAGAGCTGGAGCTTACCCACTGTGAGAGCTAATCAGCGAATGAAAAAAACTGGAAGCCGGCTCTCACTCGATGAGAGTTGGCTCTTCTGATTCACTACAAAGCATCGGCTCTCAGAGCCGCATCTTTTGAGCATGACACATCACTATAATGTTGAAAGGAAATTAATCTAATGGATATCAGTGATGTGATCAACAGTAACATGAATTCAATTGTCACAAATTGTAATTCCTCAGAAAATAAAGATTCTTATTATGATATTGACATAATTTAGGTGGAGGCTTCCAATATGCTCTGTGTGTTTTCTGCGTCTTCCTGCACTTTTTTGTCAATCTTTTTATTTTTTATGTAAATGTTTTTATTGTGCATATAAACATTATATAAATCAGTCTAACATCACTCACTGTCCTGCTCCTCACAACACTTACAGTTCAGTGTACCAGACGAAAGCTAAATTAATGTTCAGATATAACTCCGCTCCTTTTCTCTGCTCAAGAATTTAGATGTTAACGTCTTCATAACATTTCTAATGGAGGAAACGCCTGTGATTGGTTGACGCGCTCTTGTGTTTGGTGGTGTTTGCACTGCGGACATTTCTTGTTTCCATGGTAACCCGCCTTCGTGGAGGCTGACTTGCAATTTCTAAAATAAAGAAGGCCTCTAAAAAACGCATTCAATCTTACCTTGACGAGCAACTGCATAAATTCAAAGTAAATGATTTATATTTTAGTGGATGTAACTTCACAAACACAACATTTCTACTGCTCTTTAGTTTAGCCTCACCTGTTGTCAATGGTAAGACAGAGAAGGTCATGCAAAACGTCTGAAATGTTTTTTAGGTTGCTATTATTATTATAATGTTGTCGCATTAGCCTACTAAGCAGAACTAAAACTCATAAAACCTTTCAGATAACTAAATGTTGAATATGTGGAGATCTTTTCTCCTCTCACCAATTCTTTTGTTCATTTTAAATTTACAGATGTATTTCAGACTAGGCCTATATTGGGCCCCAATCCCATTTATTCAGTCATGAGAACTTCTTTTTTCAATGTGTAAGCATTGGTTTGGGGTTTATAGCTTGAAGAGATATTGATCACAAAACTCAACTTTCCCAATATGCCAAGTGTCCCGCTTTACCAATACTCACCCTAGGTTCAATGATAAGTTAAGTATTTAATATCTGTGTAACTCACTGTTAATTCATACAAAGACAGTCTGTTCTTAGGGCACCAATGACTCAATCAAACTTAGCATTCCTCGTTCTCCTTCATGAAGCATGTTTGTGTCTCTTTGTTGGTTTAAAAAGTTGCAGCTATGGTTTTGACTTTAAACAGGATAGTGTATCCGTCAGAATATACAGAATGAAGGATGATGTGATGTGTGTAGTATTCTATTAAACTGCCTTGTGGTCCAGTTGTGTTTATTCACTGTGACATCCATCATCGACAGCAGTGGAAACACGGTTGGATATCCATTCAAGGACAGGAAGGATGTAATGGTAAAGGATAAACATTTGTTGTGAATTGGCTCTATACAAATAAAGACTAATTGATAAACAGAAACTATCTGGCAGAGAACGTTGAACTTGTAATCAGCCGCTCTTGTTTCTGAACAAGGTGCTCACGTCATCCACATGCAGGTGGAGCATTGGCAATTATCACGACAAGCACAGCCCGTCTAACCTTTTATACATCTGAAAATCTATAAAGAGACATCAAACCAGCAGTAGGAGTCTTTGCTGACTTTACAAACCGTACACACTTTTAACAAAAAGCAAGTTTTCATTATTAAACCTTTCAACAATATCTGAAGTTTAACGTGTTATGACTTAAAGTTATAGGCTACTCTTTACTACTCACAACTGGAAAATTCACAGAAATGTAAATCCAAACACCCTCATATAATATAGGCTAATACAAATCAGGGCTATGCCTGGTTAACCAGACCAGCCATTGTTTACAATTTAAGTTTAAATTTGTCTGATGTAACTTTATAGAAACAATGACATGAAGTATTCTGCCAGATGGCAACTTGAAAAGGCACACAACCTTGTCAAGGGTTGAGTGCCGTCTCCATCCATTCTGATTCATATGCTGCTTTAGTAAGTTGGCAATAATGGGTCTACCAGAGGGGATAAGGTTCTCAATTTGTTTGTTGAAAGTTTAGTGATTGCTAGTGATGCTTTCAGCGGAGGCCTCTTGGATATTCTTCTTGTTTACTCTTAACCCATTCTAAAACTTTGTGATTTGTGCTTTTCTGGTGTTAGGCTGACAGCATTTGAGACAGCATTTCCAGCATGGCAACCACCGAAGCCCCTTTCAGTCACCAGTGAGCCAGATCACTCAGGTTAAGTCCACTATTATTTCAAGTTACGATGATGCAGTTTATTCCCTGCAATCGGGGCACAACAACGGACTGTTTGCACCCAAGACCTCTGTGCATGTAAACTAGTACATTGATGTTTTTTTGGCCAGTATTTTCTTCTGTGATCTTCTGTTGTTATTGTGATTCTGAAATACACATAGCAATAATAAACCTGCAAATATTATCTTCATAGCATTGTGTAATGCAGTGGATCCCAATTAGTGGGGTTTAGGACCCACACCAACCCCTTCATGATTAATCCTGACCCAATATCGGACATATTCCATTCAGTCAGACTTTATGTAGCCTAATTAAAAATGTGTATGTGGGACTTCAGACAGTACCGACATGTGAAAGAACAAATAACCTTTTAAAAAATAGCCCACATGTGCAACTATTCTTTTAAAAACTCTTAGCATATACAGCAGCAGGACAACAGTTTTTACACACAGGGGTCTTCATGATCAATATAAGAGAGAATTTATTCAGAACACTTTGAGATTTTATGTGTTGTATTGTTTGTCACAATGGCTCATCTGTGGGCTCATTAGACTGTCCTATAGACTAAAATACTTTAAATGGATCTCGTTCAGTAGGCTACAGTAGAAAAAAAGATAAATGCCCACAGTTTAGCTCCTAAAGAGTGTTCTTTGAGAAGTGTACAGCTTTTTCTGTACATGCATGCATTTAGCATGGGTCACACATTTTCCCCACCTTTAACCTGCGGACTCCCATCACACCTCAACAGGGCCACAGACCCCGGATTGCCTTCCTGTCATTGCGCATTGATGAAGTTATTTGTGCAAAAGAAGCACCAACCAAGAATTGAATGCATAAATTAACATACATTTCCAAATCTTACATTTACATTATCAAGATCAAATCAAAAACATACAGGATGCTGTAAGGTCAACACATCTTAAAGGACAGAATTCATTTAAAAAAAGATCCTGACATTGTTGACGTTGAAAATGCATTCATGACCTGTTAATTGGTCATCTAAACTACCACTCATCAACTGTCATGATCATTACTTAACCAACATCCCAGTTCAAACCCTCTGAACTGTACTTTGCGTTTCCCCTGCTGAATCTATTGTCCTTTCTGTTTCAAATGAATCATTATGAGACCTTTATTTGTATGGCTCTCACATGTTTATCTGGGCTCACTCAGTTCTAGGAAATCCCATTGGTTACCTTACCACTTACCCTCCACTTCCTCAGCATTTACAAGAAATAGCAGCAGTTCTTTCAAGAGCCACATAACACTGTGGACTGGGTCACCTATTAAAGGCAAATGGAAAAGCATGTTCCAATGTTTCCACAGTAGGCCTAAGAGTTTATTGCATTCGACGCCATTAATGTATCTTGGTTAGCAGTGACTTAATGTATTCAATAAAAAATGTAGTCAGTGTTTCCAAACATTTAAAAATATCATGTAGGCTTACACATTGTTGAGTTAGGACTGGTCAAGTTATTGGTAACCAAGTGAAAACCTATAACTGTCTCATACGGTCGTCAGTTCATCACTGACAATATAAACAATGGATGAAGCCAACATGATGTCACCCATTGGGGTATGAAATGACTTATTTAAATCCTCAAGTTCAGAATTTGGCCTCTGTCATTTTAGAAAAATGTAGTCCAAGCTTAGTTATTATAATAGATAAGATGCACTATAAAGACCAAAACCATATTTAAGACCATCTTTGATTTTTTTTTAGTCAGCCTCGAGCAGCCACTGGACGAACTGTAGTTTTTAAAAAATGTTTGGACACGGTAAGGCAAAGACTGGTTAAGTTAAGATATTCATGGTGTGAATTTATATTCAAAGTCCAGTTTGAGTTCTGGTTTCACAGGAGGACTCAAACTCGACAGCAAAGTAAAGTGTTGTTTGTATCTTTTCTGCCGATTCAATCTTTAACTCTTCATTTTCATGAATCCATACATCCATGTGATGTACAAGCAAAGGTTAATACCTTTGTATACGTTTGCAAACGTAAGACCTTTAGACAACACTGAGACATGGCTGGGTGATAGTGGAAAGCCAGAAATGTTGAACACCGGTTCATTCTGATAAACTGACGGCAAGATTGGCTGAAGTCAAACATGCCATTAGTACAGAAAATCCACAATATCCAAGGTCCTTACATTTTAAAGAGGCTCATCATGGCAGCGGTAACTCAAAAAATTTCAGTTATTGATCATATACTAAGCTCAATCAGAGCTTTCATCAAGTTGTCTTGGTTTTTTTTTTTTTTTTAGTAATTTTGAGTCATTTGCTTGTATATTTAGTCACTTTTAAATATTGTAATTGTCTTCTGCCTTGGTATCATGTATACATTTTGACGTTTAAATTTCTTTGTTCAAATGTGTAACCTTTTTACTAAACTATGTGGCTCTAAACCTTTACAGGAAGTAGCTTGGTGGCCATTTTGTATCTGCCCTGATGAAGGCCTATATGGCCAAAACTTGTTTGCATGTTTTCATGAATCTATAGCCCCGATGAATTAAAGGCTTTTTATGCTTAACCCTTTGAGTGCCTCAAACTTCTTCAAAAGCTTCTAAGTTGGATCCCCTCACTGAAGAGCACCAGAAGGGCGAATTATCCAAACCTTTTTCAACACCCATGCAGCACTCCATGCAACTGCTTTTTGACTGAATAATTAATCTAATTTTGCACACAGCTAGTAAAATATAAAATAATTTTACCACAAGATGGCAGCACAGCCTGTAAATGTAAAAAGGACCATTGGGAATAAAAATATTCTGATTTAATGTTAGAAAAATATGGTAATTTAATAAGAATATTTTTATATCAATAACTAAATATATTGTTGACCGTAAGTCACTATTTTAGACTCCTCTTGTTTTTTGCCTTAAATATGTTTCCTTTTGTGATTGATATTTTTCAACTAGATTCATTTTTAATTTGCATTTTGTATACAAATTGAAACCCTGTAATTCCACAACATGATGTTAACATTTGATCCTATATGTTGTGGTTCAAGAGGAAACATACATCTGACTATAGCGTTGTCACGTCAACAAAATATCAAATTGTGATACAATTCTCTAAAAAAATCAAATATTGATACCTCGCAAACAACAGTGGAAGTCAAGGCACCCAAAATACGGTAACTTATTGTTTATAATTACAGAACAATTGCAAGTGAACTCCTTCAATGTGTTAATTCAACAAATTGACAACATTTTAATATTGTCACCTTCTTTGCACTTTGTCTATTTGTAATAGACATTATTATAACTTTGTCATCTTTATGAGATGCAAAACCCCTTGAGAAATGTCCGTATTTACTACGACTTTTTTGTACTTCTGTTGTGCAGTGTGGGTGGAGGGTATATTTTCCTTATTTACCAATTACATTCCTGATTTAAATATAACTCGGAGAAAGATTAAGTCTGATTTTCACATCTTTATTTCTTTATTTTTTTAACACAATTTTTCTTGAACATGCTTAAATGATCTACATAAGAGATGACAGGAATTATTCAAGCTTGGAATGATCACAGTCATTAGATTAAACAGGCTTTTCATACAAACATTGGCAGAGGTCAACATATCTGAAGAAAAGCCAAAAGGTCATCAGATGACAGTGAGAACATTTTTAGCACATGATGGATTACAGTAAAGCAGAGAATAAAGCACCATCGTTGAAAGACAATAATAATAATTAAGTCAAACTTAATGTTTGTAATGGATTGAAATCATTTGAACCTCTAATGAAAACGTACAATAATGTGGCATAGTTGGAAAATACAAATCATTTCAACCTTCAAGCAGATAAGATAACTGTGGGCAACAATGTTGTTCTCAACCACATGATAGTGGGACCGCTCACCAAAACTTGCCTTTCAATACCGTTCCAATACCATTAAGAAAAGCTTTGCCATGTTTTACCAGACTATAGAAAGGATTAGACCCCTCCGCTTTGTCTCTGGCCGCAGATTCATGCTGGTTCTGCAGATTTTGCATCTTGTCTTTCAGATCACTGTCAAACGTTTTCTTTAATTCACTCAGCTCTCTTTCTTTTTCCTCTCTCTCTCTCTTTCTCTCTGCTTCTCTCTCCGCCCTCTCCCTCTTTCTCTCCTCTGTCATCTCCTCCTTCTCCCTCATCCTCTCCTGTTTCTCTCTCTCTCTCTCAGCCCGGAGTTCATCACTGATCCTCTTCATCTGTTTTTTATACTTTTGCTGTACTTCCCTCTCAAGTTCTTCTCTTTCTTTGCGTATTTGCTCCTCTTTCTCTTTCAGGATGCGTTGTTTCTCCTCCTCGATTGCCCTCTCAGCCTTTTGGAACATCTTGTTGGTGTAGTGGCTTCCTCCGTTCTTCTGGACAATACTTCTGATCTTCTGGAGCAGCTCAGTGACCTGAGAGGGATCTTCTTTTTTATTATTGAAGACATGGTACTGGCCGTTACATCTGTTCACGAGCTCCAGCAGGTCTTGGTCATCATTTATGAAGTCCTCAATGGTTTGGTCTTCAAGTTGATCCCCCCTAGTAAATAGAACCATGCTGTATCTGTCTGCTGCCTCACCAAAGATTTCTTGAATCCTTTGCACTGTCTGCTTCTCTTCTGGAGTGAATCTGCCCAGTCCGATGACCACCAGGAACACATGGGGTCCAGGAGAAGCATAAGAGATGCACTGGCTTAAATCTGCAGTTGTCTTGTCCATGCCAAACCTGGTGTCAAAGAGACCTGGGGTGTCAATAACGGTAACCTTTTGTCCATCTACTGTACCTCTGCCCTTAGAACAGTCCACAGTCATCGACTTTGAACTAAACTTGGACTCAAAGCATGGTCCTCCCAGTATGTTGTTTCCAGTGGCACTCTTTCCAATGCCGGTTTTCCCCACCATCACCATTCTCAGCTCCTGGTTATTTGTTCTGCTGTATCCTGTGTAAAAGAGTGAGGATGAACTTTAATGTACATGAGCTGTTCACACACAACACAGAAGGAAATTTCAAACACATTTTCAAGACTAACTTATTTAACTGATATAAAACTGAAGAATCAATCAAGACCTTGCTCTTTGTTATGTTACAAAACAGCAGGTAAAATACCTTACTTTTTGGTATATTTTCTACAAAGACCCAACATTAATCCATCATGAGCACTAAGCAACATTTAGCAAAGTTACAGTGGCAAGAAAAAACTTAATTTGTCAATGTAATCTCTTTATGTTTCCCTTTCAGCATCGTCCCTCCCTTTTCTAGACAATGCCTCTCTCAGGTAAGAAGCAGAAACAGAACCAGACTCATGTCACAAGTTTTTTGTTTTTTTATCAGTCATCAAATGCCAAAGAAACATTTTTTTTGTAACTGAAAAATCTTAAATGTACTCCAACATTTCAGATGTAAAAAATAAGCATAAAGAATAAGATTTGATTAACTGCCACAAAATGATTGAACTTTAAGTCATGGATTCATTGTCATGACTTACCTGCAGACATTTTCAGGTTGTAGTAGTTGTCAGCAACGTTCAAGCTGAAAAGAATAGAGAAGAAGGTACAGTTGAAGTGAAGACACTGAGTTCTGAGTGTGTGCTGTCGCTGCTTATATTCTGTCTCTGTGCACCAACCCACTAATTGCTTGTCACAATGAAAGTGAAACTGTGAAAGTGAAAGTAAAGCTTGGTATGTGTTGCCATGAACTAAATGGCCACAGTCACAGTGATGTAAGCAAGCCGCCTCGTGCAGTTAGCTAACCCTTAAAATCATTTAAATGTCATAAATGAAAATAAATAAGACACTTTTAAAGCTTGTAGCAATGAAAATATGCTTTTTTATGTTTACATTTTGAGGTTGAAGCTAATGTTTCTGTTTTTTTGTTTTTTTACCGCACTGTCCCAGCATGCAGGCACATGTCTCACATAGTTGCCTTGTGAGCATCAGTGTTAAATGTTTAACTATTTCAGAAGTGTTAATTTGACTCTAGAAAGTGTGGAGCTATATAAACCCTGAAAAAAGGTTGAAATCAACTCTGTGGGCGTTAATTCAACACTGCACTTGTTGCTGTAATCATCAAGATCAAAACATTAAAAGGCGTGAAACGTGTAATGTGTGTAATGGATCTAGAATATAAAGTTTCCCTTTTGAATTAAATTACAGAGGGCAAAAATGACTTTTCCACGATGTTCTAATTTTTTTAGATGCATCTGTATGTTTTAAATTATCTCAGAAAATAGAAATCTAGTGTGTTTTTTTGTAAAACTTATGTACATAAGATATCAATGTGAATCCTGTAAGGTCAATACATCAAAAAGGGCAGAATTCCTTTTAACACTTAAGAGCTTCACGTTGAAAATGCATGCATGACCTTGCTAATCTTAACTGCAACTCATCAACTGTCATAAATATTATTTAACCAACATCCCAGTTCAAACCCTCTGAACTGTACTTTGCGTTTCCCCTGCTGAATCTATTGTCCTTTCTGTTTCAAATGAATCATTATGAGCCCTTTATTTGTATGGCTCTCACATGTTTATCTGGGCTCACTCAGTTCTAGGAAATCCCATTGGTTACCTTACCACTTACCCTCCACTTCCTCAGCATTTACAAGAAATAGCAGCAGTTCTTTCAAGAGCCACATAACACTGTGGACTGGGTCACCTATTAAAGGCAAATGGAAAAGCATGTTCCAATGTTTCCACAGTAGGCCTAAGAGTTTATTGCATTCAACGCCATTAATGTATCTTGGTTAGCAGTGACTTAATGTATTCAATAAAAAATAAATTAAATCAGTGTTTCCAAACATTTAAAAATATCATGTACACGTTGTTGAGTTACTGGTCATGTTATTGGTAACCAACTGAAAACTTATAACCGTCTCATTAGTAGAGGAACAAATCCCCCCAAAAGGCTTTAGTTTTCAAGATACCCCTACCAGAGGTAGAACAAAGTACAACCATATTTTTTCATAACTTGAACATGTCTAGTTTATGAAACGGGTGGTTGAGTTCTTAGAATTTGAATATACTTCATATAGTCTATTTGTATATCATCCATACAGCCTGTTGTAGTTTTTTAAAGCAATTCAGTCATATAAAGATGGTGTGTAGTCACCATATCTCCTGCTTTTAAGAAGAACCCTAGTTACTCCAGAGGATACACTGGATGAAGGGATAGTTCTTATAATACCATAAGTATGAAAAAGTGTTTAAAAAAAGCTACAATAGCTATTTTTGTTGAATGATTTATCAGGCAACCAATGGAGCTGGGATACAAAACAATTCTTATGATGGCATAAATCTGTGTGAGTTGAATTCGGAAAATAATCATGCAGACATTTTTACAAGAAACTTCTTTATACACTTATTTTCCCTCATTTGATTTTAAATGCTAATTACAAAGGATGATTTCCACTTAAGACAAAATGACTGTGAACCTGAGAGCTTAACACTGTGCAACTAAAAACCTCTGTGTCACACTAAGCATCCCCTGGGGACAAAGTTTTACCTCTTACCTCACAGGAGCTTTAAGAAAACGAATGCTGCAGAAAATAACCATCAACAAAGTCAACCAACCAAACAAAGATAACATAAACAAATCAAGACAACACAACCAAATCAAAGAAACCACAAACAAATACAGACTACAAAACTGTATATTGTACTGTAAATGGTACACAGCCAAATGTAGAAAACACAACCAAATATATACAATAGAATAGATTGCACACGGCAAAAATTTACGCAGGCATCACAATTAATTGTTCACTTACTGGCTTTAGTCTGATGAGCATTTAGCGTCTGATCAACATTGCCCTGCCTCCAAAGATAATAGTCCCCTTCAGATTCTCCATGCATATGCAACAGTCTATTCTAAGACAAATGACAACAAATAACCAAACACACAACTCTTTTGTTTAAATATACATTTAACTATGTTCTATTGTCTGCGGCTGGATTGCCTGTAGATGATAATGCCTTTTCTTTGCATTTTGTTGTATTGGCTGCATGTGGTTATGTTGTGAGTATTGTCTACTTTTTGTTGCCTTGTCTTTATTTTGCTGCATTTGATTGTGTTGACTGTATGTTCTCCAATTCTACAATGTATTTAGCAGACACTTTTATCCAAAGCAACGTACATTAGAGAGTAAGTAAAACAAAAGCGAGGATCTAGAGAGGAGGAAAGCGATGTCAGTAAGTGCAAACGATCAGCTTTAAGTCAGATCGGACACTAATGCTGACAGGCAGTGCACAGAGGCAAAGCACAACATTGACGGCTGTCCTTGGGAGCTCTAATCAGTATAGAAACCATCTTAAAATCATGGTTATCAACAAAACCATTGTCATTACCATCATCATCAATGATATCAAAACCATCATCATCATAAAGGTCGTAGGTGTTCATGAAAGAGCTGGGTCTTTAGCTTTTCTTAAAGGTGCAGAGGGACTCTGCAGATCAAATGGAGTTTGGAATTTTGTTCCACCACCGGGGGGCGACAGAGGAGAAGAGTCTAGTCAGAGACTTAGGACCCTGTTGTGAAGGTTGGATCAGACGCCTTTCATTGGCAGAGCATAGTGGGCGGGAGGGAGTGTAGATCTGGATGAGAGAGTTTAGGTAAGGAGGAGACGTTTTTGTGTCTGTTTTCTAAGCGAGCAACAGAGTTTTAAATTTGATGCGAGCAGTAACTGGGAGCCAGTGTAAGAAGATGAACAGCAGAGTGACATGTGCTCTTTTAGGGAGGTTGAAGACCAGTCGTGCTGCTGTATCATCTGTATCTGCTTTATTATGTTTTGTATGTATGTAGGAAGACCTGCCAGTAGAGAGTTGCAATAGTCAATGCATGATATCACAAGAGCTTTTACCAGGAGCTGTGTAGCGTGTTCTGACAGGTAAGGTCTGATCTTCCTGATGTTGTACAGCGCAAATCGACAAGGTTATCAATCATGACGCCCAGGTTACGGGCAGACTTTGTGGGCATGGGTATGGTTGTACCAAGCTGGATATTAATCTGTGGTTGCATAGAGGGACTGGCTGGGATGACAAGGAGCTCAGTCTTTGAAAGGTTGAGTTGAAGGTGGAATTCACTCATCCATTTAGAGATTTCAGCAAGGCATGACGAGATTATTACAGAGATTGTAACATCGTCTGGAGGGAATGACAGGAAGAGTGGTGGTGTGTACTCTAATTGGTTGTGGTGTCTTGATTTTGTTGTGGTGTCTTGATTCGGTTCTGTTGTCTTGATTCGGTTCTGTTGCCTTGATTTAGTTGTGATGTCTTGATTCGGTTCTGTTGCTTTGATTTGGTTGTGATGTCTTGATTCGGTTCTGTTGCCTTGATTTGGTTCTTTTGTCTTGATTTGGCTGTGATGTCTTGATTTGGCTGTGATTTATTGACTTGGTTGTGATGTCTTGATTCAGTTCTGTTGTCTTGATTTGGTTTTGATGTCTTGATTTGGCTGTGACATATTGACTTGCTTGTGTTGTCTTGATTTGGTTGTGATGTATTGATTCGGTTCTGTTGCCTTGATTTGGTTCTGTTGCCTTGATTTGGTTCTTTTGTCTTGATTTGGCTGTGATTTATTGACTTGGTTGTGATGTCTTGATTCAGTTCTGTTGTCTTGATTTGGTTGTGATGTCTTGATTTGGCTGTGATGTATTGATTCAATTCTGTTGTATTGACTTGGTTGTGATGTCTTGATTCAGTTCTGTTGTATTGATTCAGTTCTGTTGTATTGACTTGGTTGTGATGTCTTGATTTGGTTGTGATGTATTGATTCGGTTCTGTTGTCTTCATTTGGTTGTGATATCTTGATTCGGTTCTGTTGCCTTGATTTGGTTCTGTTGTCTTCATTTGGTTGTGATGTCTTGATTTGGTTGTGATGTATTGATTCAGTTCTGTTGTCTTGATTTGGTTGTGATATCTTGATTCGGTTCTGTTGCCTTGATTTAGTTCTTTTGTCTTGACTTGGTTGTGATGTCTTGATTTGATTCTTTTGTCTTGATTTGGTTGTGATGTCTTGATTTGGCTGTGATGTATTGACTTGGTTGTGATGTCTTGATTCGGTTCTGTTGTCTTGATTTGGTTGTGATGTATTGATTCGGTTCTGTTGCCTTGATTTGGTTCTGTTGCCTTGATTTGGTTCTTTTGTCTTGATTTGGCTGTGATTTATTGACTTGGTTGTGATGTCTTGATTCAGTTCTGTTGTCTTGATTTGGTTGTGATGTCTTGATTTGGCTGTGATGTATTGATTCAATTCTGTTGTATTGACTTGGTTGTGATGTCTTGATTCAGTTCTGTTGTATTGATTCAGTTCTGTTGTATTGACTTGGTTGTGATGTCTTGATTTGGTTGTGATGTATTGATTCGGTTCTGTTGTCTTCATTTGGTTGTGATATCTTGATTCGGTTCTGTTGCCTTGATTTGGTTCTGTTGTCTTCATTTGGTTGTGATGTCTTGATTTGGTTGTGATGTATTGATTCAGTTCTGTTGTCTTGATTTGGTTGTGATATCTTGATTCGGTTCTGTTGCCTTGATTTAGTTCTTTTGTCTTGACTTGGTTGTGATGTCTTGATTTGATTCTTTTGTCTTGATTTGGTTGTGATGTCTTGATTTGGCTGTGATGTATTGACTTGGTTGTGATGTCTTGATTCGGTTCTGTTGTCTTGATTTGGCTGTGACGTATTGACTTGCTTGTGTTGTACTGACTTGGTTGTGATGTCTTGATTTGGTTGTGATGTCTTGATTCAGTTCTGTTGTCTTGATTTGGTTTTGATGTCTTGATTTGGTTGTGATGTCTTGATTTGGTTGTGATGTCTTGATTTGGTTTTGATGTCTTGATTCAGTTCTGTTGTCTTGATTTGGTTTTGATGTCTTGATTTGGTTGTGATGTCTTGATTTGGTTTTGATGTCTTGATTTGGTTGTGATGTCTTGATTTGGTTGTGATGTCTTGATTCAGTTCTGTTGTCTTGATTTGGTTTTGATGTCTTGATTTGGTTGTGATGTCTTGATTTGGTTTTGATGTCTTGATTTGGTTGTGATGTCTTGATTTGGTTTTGATGTCTTGATTCAGTTCTGTTGTCTTGATTTGGTTTTGATGTCTTGATTCGGTTCTGATGTCTTGATTTGGTTGTGATGTCTTGTCCACCTCTTAGCACGCTGGGCCCCCGCTGCTGTCTGGAGTTTTAAAAACCTAGTCGTCTGTCTGCTTTATTTCTGTTTACCTCACAGTTTTTCGTAACATTAAAAGTATAAAAAAACTAAATAAAAAATGTTTTCTCATTGACAGCTCAACTCTCAACAACTCAACCTGACAAGTCTCCTCCCGTTGCTAGCTCCACTAACGTAAACGAAACTAACCAAGCAAATAAACATGTTAGAGAGGAGCACCCAGCTAGCTGCAGGAAAGCAACAGTGCTGATGAAAACTTAATTGGTAAATTGTTTCATCATTATTTGTGATTACGCTTAGATGCTGGTCTTTTGTTTGTGAGTGCATGTGTTGTAGACCGCCGTGTCTGCTTGGTTATCATACTGTATGAACGGCAGGCCATTGCTGTCACACTGTTTACAAAGTTTGTTGTCGTGCGTGGGTTGATAATGTGTGGGTTTATTGTATTGTCTATTTGGCTGTGTGGCTGGATGAGCGTCCAACTTCACTGAATGTCAAACTGTAGTTGCCTTCTATCTTTGGTTTCCTGTCCGGCTAATTAAGTCTGCTTGTTTAATCGGTGGAATATGCGCACAGACATATCAGCACTTGTTCTGCTTAAACATCAGCAGGTCACTCACTGACCATGCTATACTATATTATTATATAGGCTACAGCATATGATATATAGCCTATAGGCAGTTTAAGGGCCCACTATTGGTCCCCGCCCCCTTCTGCAATGACCCATAGGCTCCGCGCCTGCTCACAGTACTTTAGGTACACTAACCCCCAATTCACACATACTCCGTGCGCGTCGCGGTCCGTCAGCGGCGCGCACTACGTTGCACTTAGCTTCCACTCTAGTCAATCGTTGTGTTCACACAGGGCGCGCTGCGGTCCGTCTCCGGCGCGTGCCACCAACGGCACTACGCTCTGCTCCGTTTCAAATACGCAGCGAGTCTATTTTCGGCAGCCTATCAGAAGGCTTCAATTAAAACTGTCACTCAAGGTTGAATGAGTTCATTATGTGACCGTGATGGTGTTGACAGTGACCAATCATAAGAGGGGAAGAGCCAGCCTTGCTCTCCCACAGTAATGGAGGTGCTTATCCGTGCTGCACTAGCTGAAGTGGCACAGAGCCAAGAAAAGGATCTCTCTGTCTCTCTGTCTCTCTGTCTCTCTGTCTCTCAGGTGCGATGAAGGAAAATCATTCATAGCAGGCCTATTTTGTTTACTCAGTAACAGATGTGATTTAAAATGTAGTGAATTACAATACTTAACAGAAAACCTACTGAAGTAAAAGTAAAAGTACAGATTTTAAAAATGACTTAAAAAGTAGTAAGTACACCAAAAAACCACTCAATTACAGTAACGCGAGTAAATGTAATTAGTTTTTTTACACCGCTGGCAAAGAGTTTTATTATGTGCGTGGCATTTAATATCTGCGGGTATGAAACAATATATTTACTCGTGGCTTCAGTAACTTCTTTGACTCCATACTTTCCACCTCTGGGGGAATATGTGAAGTTTGTTTGAAAGAACTGCTGCAGTTTCCTGTAAATGTTGGAGGGAAGGGCAAGCAGCAGTTTAAGTGTCAGGTTATCTGAGGGCTGTAAAGACGAACATAAAAAACATGTTGCTTCAAAGATAAGTAGAGTAATACTTAAACAGAGAATCTGTCAGGATAATCGATCCCAGGGGGGAATAAATAAACGTTTAAAATCATCCAATAAAAAAATCCCAGTCCTTTAATGAAGCAGGAAAGACACAAGGTTTTTTTTGTATGATTTTTGTTTGTCTTTATTTGATAGGGAAGTGGATAGAGTAGGAAATCAAGAGGAGGGAGTGGGGAATGACATGCAGGAAAGGAGCCACAGTTCGGATTTGAACCTGGGCCGCCTGCTTCGAGGACTATAGCCTCCGTACATGGGGCACACGCACTAACCACTAGTCCATCTGCGCTCCAAAAGCTACAAGGTTACGGTATTTAAAAAAACAAAACAATCTCTTCGAAGACAGTTCTGTTTCCATGATCTTTCACTTGGACATGGTGTAATAAGGTACTCCTGTTGACAGACTTTGATCCTGAAATAAAAAAGTTGAGTTGAATAATAACATACACGGTTGATGTTTTACCTTCTTAAAGTTTTTAGAAGTATTAGTCTACAGTATCAGTCTCTTCGACCTTCAGTGTTACATGCAATGTGATTCAGAAGTAATTAGTGTTGGTTTAGCAACCAAAAAATAAAAATAATAGAAATAATAAAGCTGACTACATTTTTACGTGTGTGAGTTACTGGCCTGTTTAGGTGAAAGAGAATTAATCTATCTTTATTTTTATAGCGCCAAGTCATAACAAATGTTATCTCAAGACACTTTACAAAAAAGCAGGTAAAAGACTTTACAATTTATCATGGGTTTCGAACACTAATATATGGAAGCGATTAGTGATCAAAATTCAAATGATAAAGCTAATTTAAAAATTCAAATGATAAAGCTAATTTAAAAATTCAAATGCATTAACAGAAATGCTTTTTATTTGTCAGAATATGGGTGTATTATTTGACTCAAAAATAAAATGATGATTAATTTATCTAATTTGAATTTTAGTTTTCAACTTCAAAAATGCACATTCTTTGACTAAATTAAAATGAAGAAATTTACATTTGCTTTAGCATTTTCAAAAAATGCCCCGCTAAATTTGTATCATAATTCAAATGAAAAAGCTAATTTTCAAATGAAAATACAGTAACAGAAACACGTTTTAATTTTCTGAATATAGGTGCATTATTTGACCTATATTTAAACTGAATATTCAGTCATCCAATTTGCATTATACTTTTGCTCTCTATATATGCATATTGTATGACATAATTCAAATAAAAACAAAAAGGTCTTTGGACGGCGCAGGAAAGTGCCGTTAGACTCCAGCTCCCAGGCAGGCGAACGTAATATTTACAGTCTATGAGGCGAGCGGGCAGAACGCGAAGAGGGGTGTTAATATTTCCAAAGACTGTTAGAAGCTCACTCAACCAAAGCTTCACTTTCACTTTGACTAAATGTACACTGTTCAGATATATATGGGTGTGGTTTGCAGCATGGAGTTGTATAAAAAAGAGGAGAAGCAGCAGAAAGACTCAGACCTCTAAGTCTGCTCCACTTGGCACCTGCACTTTGAAACCCCAGACATGGCCGGCAGATACAACTACGTCTGTGGTAAGTCATGATACCACTTGTGTTTAATTTTATTAAATATAAAGGGACTAGGTTAAGGGACTTCAACCTTTCTTTTTAAGTATTTAGAGAATACAGAAATGTTGATGACTTTGAGGAAGCTAAAGATAGACAAGTTGTAAGTTAAAGAAGATTTTACTTATGCTATGTTTTAAACTGTGTGAAGACACATGAGAAGACACAGACCTGGCAAAGCTATCAAGTTAAAAACCAGCATTAGTAACACTATTTAAAACAGAATTACTGGAGCAGGAAAGATGGCAGCCGCACTCATGGGTGCCATCTTAGACTTTTCTTTAAAATCAAGGGATTCAAATATTGTATCTAGGATTCTTCTTGGACCTTGAATGATGCTAATACAAAGCTTCAGAGTATCTCAACATCAATTCAAATCTAATTTTATCTATTCTTCCTTGCAGAACAAAAAGAAATGACTCTGAGGATGGTGATGGTGGGGAAGACAGGAAATGGGAAGAGTTCCACTGGAAACACCATTCTGGGACAAAACTGCTTTGAATCAAAGTTCAGTTCAAAGTCTATGACTGTGAACTGCTCTATTGGTGAAGGTACAGTAGATGGACAAAAGGTTGCCGTTATCGACACCCCAGGCCTCTTTGACACCAGGTTTGTCGTGGCGAAGACAACTAGAGATATCACCCAGTGCATCTCTTATGCTCTTCCTGGACCCCATGTGTTCCTGGTGGTCATCAGACTGGGAAGATTCACTCCAGAAGAGAAGCAGACAGTGCAAAGGATTCAAGAAATCTTTGGTGAGGCAGCAGACAGATATAGCATGGTTCTCTTTACTGGGGGGGATCAACTTGAAGACCAAACCATTGAGGACTTCATAAATGATGACCAAGCCCTGCTGGAGCTCGTGGACAGATGTAACGGCCAGTACCATGTCTTCAATAATAAAAAAGAAGATCCCTCTCAGGTCACTGAGCTGCTCCAGAAGATCAGAAGTATTGTCCAGAAGAACGGAGGAAGCCACTACACCAACGAGATGTTCCAAAAGGCTGAGAGGGCAATCGAGAAGGAGAAACAACGCATCCTGAAAGAGAAAAAGGAGCAAAAAAGAAGAGAGAAAGCGAAAATGGTGAGGGAACTTCAGGATGAATACGAGAGAGAGATGAGGGAAAGAAATCAGATTCTCAGGGCTGAGAGAGCGAGGGAACAGCAAGAGAGAGCAAGGAGAAGAATGTTGGAGCAGCAGATTATGGAGAGGCAGAGGATGGTGGAAATGGCAAAAATGGAAGCTGAGAGGCGGAGAGCGCAAGAGAAACAAAAGAGGGAGACAGAAAATATGAGAATGGTTCTCCAGCGACAACAGGAAGAAGCACTGGAAGAGGAAAGAGCGAGGTTGAGAAGGCAATCACAGCAACGAAATGATGAGTGTCTAATTCTCTGATAAGGTTATTTGTGAAAGTATTTTATGCAAACAGTAGGATAAATGGGAGGATAGAGATGCACCCATTGCAATTTCTTCAGACAATGCTTATTTCAGCTTTTTTCAAGGTCTGACCCGCTGATACTGATTTTCCGATTTTGTTTCTTAAATAAATTATATTTGATAGTGGAATGTTGAAAATCAATTGTTAAAAATAAAATACTGGCTGTTAATCTACTGTGTCAAACCCTTTATTGCCTGTATTCTTGTTTTTTATGTCAGATTTTATGGTGGAAGTTTCTTCCTGTATTGACTCTCTTCATCCCTCCTTCTTTAATGTAACTCATTTGTCAGGAGGCCTAAGACCCGCCTCAGCTCCAGGTCAATGCCTGGTGTTGGGTTGACCAAAAGTTAGGTTAAGACAATATTTTCAATATGGCGACCGACGTCGACGGAATCCAAAAACGGCAGGCATTAAACAAGTATTTGCCTCTGCACCTGTATATCATGTAAGAAAAGAGAGAAAATGTCCCACAATGTGTCTACCACTTTAATGGCATCACTCACCCTCCACTTTGACAGTAAACCCTTGTTGAGCTGCATAGAGCAGCCTAAGCTATGCAGTCTCATGGCTTTTCAATGTTGCTAGCATTGTCTTAACATCAGAGCTCCAGATATCTGTGGTAAGTATCCAGCTTGTAACTCTAGTAAGAATTTCTTTTGCACATGTTCAGAGGTCTAAAAAAAATATGAATGTGTTGAAAAACACTACCACGCCTCTAAACCTTAGCTTTCTATAGTTATTGCATGGATTGCAATCATAATGCACAGGCAGTGCACAAAACACAGGATGTACATGCACGAGGTTGCCTTGAACACAGAATAGCATAGAAATTAAATGAATAGCTCAGCCCCATGGGTAGTTTTATTTCCTCTCATACCCCATCTGCCTATATGAGTCAGTATCAGACTGATATCAGGATTGGGTCGGTGCCTTCCTATTACAAAGTAAAGTCTATCAACAAATTTCTTGAACATAAAAAAAAAAAACACTCATACCCTCCCAGTAATAAATTCATGATTATTTCTTTAAACCCAGTATAGTAAGTGCTGCACCAGCATTAACAAAGAATACAAGTTTGTCATAGTTGCTCTCAGATCTCATGAACCCCCATGACCTCAGTTGAGTCGGGTATGGCTGCATCCTGGCGCTCTCTCGTCTGTGTGCTCTCGTCTCATGCGATCTGGCGCTCCGCTCAAGTGCGCTGGGTCAAGAAGCAGTTTTACGAACTCGCACATTAATTAATATTTACAGTCTATGATTAAGTCAAACTTTAAAACCGCAGAGGGGAAAGTTAGAGCGACGTTTTTTTTTTCAACAGCTGAACCGACGCTGCTGACTAAGCTGTGTGTTTATTTATAACCAAAAAGCACATATACATATAGAATGGCGAAATTGCTTATTTTTTATTTCGTCTTGAATGTATAAGTACGACGGAGGATTAGGGCCACGTTACATTTTTTTTTTTAATTTCGAGATTGAAGTCCTAAATTTACGAGTTTAATCTCAAAATTAAAAAATAATAATATTTTTTTAACATGGCCCTAATCCTCCGTTGTATATAAGAACCTAGTATGTTTGTAATATATCTATGGAAGCCCATAGATTAAAAAAAAAAAATGAAACCTTGGCTTTGTTGAGATTTTTTTTTTGCCAATGTGAAGTCAAAATTATGAGATAAAAAAGTCATAATTATGAGATAAAAAGTCATAATAATGAGATAAAAAGTCATAATAATGAGACAAAAAGTCATAATTATGAGATAAAAAGTCATAATTATGAGATAAAAAGTCATAATTATGAGATAGTTGAAAGGAAGAAAACTTACTCAAGACAAAGCAGTAGCTTTACTTTGGTGTGAGCTCTAGCTGCTGTTTAATATGATATGGATTGTGAGTACATTGAGACTTACTCTAAACGTGATTATATCACAAATGAAATATTATCTTTGCTAGCGGATTCGCATGGGATAGTGCTAAGCAAACGCACCCTTGAAAGGATTTTAAGGAAGAAGCAGCTCTGGCGAAGAAAGAATAAAACTGATGTGGCTGAAGTGGCTACCTTTATTGAGAATCAACTGGAAACATCTGGTCAGTGCCATGGCTACAGATGGATGCACCAAAAATGTTGGTTAAATGGGATTGTGACTGACAGAGAAACAGTTCGAGTATTGCTGCAGTTATTTGATGGTGAAGGTGTTGATGTCAGGTCAAGAAACAGACTGCGGAGGCATGTTTACCACAGCTGTGGTCCAAACTATGTTTGGCATATTGATGGCTATGACAAGCTTAAGCCATTTGGAATCGCAATCAGTGGATCCATTGATGGTTTTTCCAGGAAGATGATTTGGCTTGAAGCTTACAAACAAACAATGACCCAAAGGTCATCGCTGGCTACTATATGGATGCTGTGATCAATGCTGGTGGTTGCCCTGCCAGAATCAGACTTGACTTGGGGACAGAAAATGGCCATATGGCTGAAATGCAGCAGTTTTTGCATTTTTCTGAGAACCAAGCTGAAACAGACAGTGTAACCTTTGGTCCAAGCACTGGAAACCAGCGGATAGAACGATGGTGGTTAACCTTGAGAAGTGAGTGTGTCCAGTTTTGGATTGACCTGTTTGACAAACTGAGAGAAGATGGCTACTTCTCAGACAAACATTAATACTCCTGTCATTTCACATCTCAAGCACTATTTTTTCAGGTGCTGTTATTGCTGGTTATCAAAAGAGAGCATGGCATTCTCAACTGTTCCATAAGCCAATAACTTTGTTACTGCTATATACTATCTGCTGTATAATTTAGATTACATTGTAGTTAAAATGAAAACATAGCAGTTTTGAATACTGTGAAATAGAAATGTTTTAATAAAAAAAATGTTTCTATATGTGTGAATTTGCATTTTTACTCACTTCTTACAAGTAGTCAATGTCAGTTCAACAAAGAACTTTATGCACTGAACATAGTTTGTATATATTTAACATTTCTTAGGTAACTACAGTTACATTAGCATTCCTCCCAGGTCAAAACACATGGAAGAAAACTGTGTTTGTGAGAAAAACATAAAAAGGGGAATATACAAAGTGACACAGGCCTAGGGAAGTTAATCATCTACGTCCAGTTCATTGTTGATCAGCTGCCTAAGTCTGATGTACAGGTTAACTGTTTCAAACACATCATTGGTCAAATTTAGATTATACTCTGACATTAGGTCCACACAGATGTGGAACACATCTTCATCCCATGGGAAGTCCTTGAACACACACTCTTCAAGGCAGATTTGAATCTTCTCCATATCCACATGATGTAAACAATCCCTGCCTCCGTACAGTTGAGGGACTGCATGCAATATGGAGGGACGTCCATGAGGTGAGCGTGAGTTGTGGGCTTGACGGACTCTGTGGTTATTCCAAGTCAGAACAACCTCATCAAGTTCTTCCTAGAAGGCACATCATATTTAGTCAGTGCATAAAATATAAGCCATTAATAATTACTGCCCTGGCTAGTAGTCCTGACCCATAGTTGTTTTTTATCTGTGAGATTTGTCCTTGCTTGTCATACAGTGGGCTCGCACAATAATATGAATACCAGTAAATTGTAATTTTTTGCACTGCAACTACTGTTGCAGGCATAATATAACAGCTATCAAAATGTCAAAAAAACCTGTCTTTGACATCATCATGTGATGTCATTTATCATACAATTATAAAATTATTTTATATACAGTATCTGTATATTATATGATATGAATTCATTTGATAATTACCCCAACCATCATGATTTCTTTGTTCTATTATGACTTTTTTATCTCATAATTATGACTTTTTATCTCAAAATTATGACTTAATATGGGCAACAACAAAAAAAAACTCAATAAAGCCAAGTTTTCATTTTTATCTTTTTAACTGGCGGAAATGGGCTTCCATATATATGACATGCACACTACATATATTTTTATTTACGGAGCTTTATCTTGAAAATTAGAAGCTCAGGGGGCTCGGCTTCAGGCACACAGAAGAGAGAACACAGAAGAGAGTTGCCAGGCTGCAGACTTACAGTCTAGGGGCACAGGACATGTTGGGACCATAGACCGTAAAGTTGGGACATGAGTAGCTGCATTAGCTGAAAGCAGCCTCTAGGTGGTGCTCTTGTTCTGTATTTATTTTTAGTGTGTAGAACGGTTTCCTGTCAGGTCTTATTTGTGAAATTAATTTACTTTGATGTAATTCACTTCTAATTTTCATTTGGCAGCTTCCCCTAAGAACAAGAGTTAAATGAATCAAACTGGATGTGGATTTATTTATGTTTATCTTCGTTATGGAGCGGACCTGTCAGATCCTCAACATTTATAATCTCTTTAGACTCACAGGACTGTGTCATCTGCTCTTGCTGTTGTACTTTAGTTACTCAATGAAAGCACATGCAGGGATTTTGTGGCACGATTATCTGAACATTTACTCCACAGAGGTCTTTTGAGTATGCAGGTCTCTGTTTCTGGTTTCATGTAGCCAGAAACACCTGAAAGACACGAGCCTCCCTGTTTGCATCCAGTGTGTTTTCTGTGCTGTAGGTAGTTTGAAGTCAGACAGTTATAATCCTCACAAAGCTGTAATCTGACTGGCAGCCACATCTGGCACTCGTCTAAACCAAAATGTACACAGAGCAGAGTTTGAAAAGTGACATCCTGTGGCAGGAATTTAACACTTAATGCTGTTTGTTTAGTGTCTGGAAGAGTGTAGGAAAAACCTGTCCTTTAAGAAGACTTTAACATCACTCTTTCCATCTATTTATCTCAGTTTTCCTAAAACTACACTTATTACATTCAGAGGCTCTCTTTAAAATCTGACTTTTTCTCTGATGAGGTCTGGTTGAATTGAAAAGGAAAGTAGACAGAGCAGATTATAACCTCGCTCTCACGCTAATCCCAGACTCCTCTGTTATATCAACATGCATCTGTTGTAAAGGTTGGACTGTGAGTTTGTTTCCATGAAACAGGAAAAGAGGATTGTATTTTGAGGGATTATTTATTCCTGACACATTTATTTCATAATTCATAATTCCTGTGTGTCTGTTTGAGTTGTCTAAAGCCTAACAACTGCTCCATCTTTCTGTTCTGTCCTGAACTGTTCTTTAAAACTCGTGAGGGACACTGTGCTTATTCCTCATAGTGTGAAACACTTTCTGCAGCTGTGGGTTAATCTGATGGAGCAGAGAAAAGAGATGGGACTGTCATCTCAGGAACTGACTGATAAAGCAGAAAGATGGCACAGCCATTTAAGCTGCCTCAATATTTAATTAACCACCGCCGCCCAGGTTAGAATTAATTACTTCCTGGAACAGAGCAAAGAGGGGTTTCCGCTTCTGAATCGGCCTCAATTTCAGACTGCAATTCCAGGAAGATGAATAATGTCAGGGCTGTAATTATGAGTTCTATATAATGCTTAGAGGAGATTTAGACACAATCAGGCCACTCAGACCAAATGTCTACGTCAGAGCTTCATGAAGTTTGAAACAAGTGCATAACTTTAAGATGGTACTAACTTTATACAGCTAATATTTTGTTTTCTTTTTTCTTACTGTACTTTTTGTATCAATATACGGCATACATATTTTGGAAGCACATTTAAAATCTATCACAAAAGAGAGCGATTACCTTCCAATTGATTTATTACCTGTGGCATTATGTTTGATCTCCCCTTTCAAGCAGAGGAAGACAACACAGACACGTTTTACATAACAAGAGGGAAGACAAATGTATTTGAATGCTCCCTCTCACAGCAATGTAATCTGAAGAGCTTTACAAATCAAACACAGTGGCATTAAGACCAAGACTAAACCTGGAATATAAACAAACTCACACGTATATGATGATTGTATTTCTAGTGCAGCCAAGATTATTTATCCACCTAATGGAAGAGGTGGAAATAAAACATTCAGGAAACAGTTGATTTGCTTATACTGAAGTATTTCTTTAAACTTGGCTCATAAACGTTCTGCTTCACTGCAATAATCCTACGGCAAGAGTTGATTAATGGACCAATAATGTATGCTGTTTCTTTGCAACCAATGCCAAAATTAAACATATTTTTATCCTCTAAAAAGCATGTGAACAGATAAAGCATGACACTCAAAGGTGGGTAACTGTGTGAGCATTACACACTTATTTCCTGTGTTATGAAAACCAAACAGAAAAAAGGATGAGATGATAATTTTTCTGATACAATTTAAGTTTTTTTTTAACTTGTGAGAAAAGGTAACTTTATTATTTGATAGTTTTAAAAGCATTCATGTCTAGTCAACATAACTGTGTTAGCTTAAAGGCACGTTTGCTTGCTAATTAGGTAACCTTTGCTGTGTTTGCCAAATATTTAGAGAATAATAAAGGGAAAGCTAACGTGACTGTTAGAAATGTTCACTTTTCTTTTCAAAGCTTCTTACCACATCAAACAGAAAGGTAAGCTGGGAAGTGTTCATATGCACATGCTCCAGCGGTAGCTAATGAGTTTGAAAACACGTTGTTTGAAGTCGAAATAAGGCTGTAAATAAATCACAACTAGTCAGACTCACTTCATGTTTTTAACTGGATACCTGTTTCAAAGTACACATTACACACATTTCAGCTGTGTAGCCTGAGCATTAGTTCAAAGAAGAACAGCAATGTGAGTTAATTTAACTCTTCTATTGTAGCCTACTCTTCTCAAGCAGGCCTAACTTTAAACCACCACTTTCATAAACATAAATATTATTTAAGATTTATTTAATCTCTTGCATGGTTCCTTGTAGCCTACAGACGATTTTACATCATTCATTATCTGAACAGCATCACAGGCTGAAAATAAGATTTAAGCGTCTGTGTTGAGTGAAAAGTCATTTGTATTTCATCATTTTTATTTCATTCAAATGCATGTTTACTGTACTTACTCTTGACTTGGATGTAGCCTGTTGTATCCAAGGGAACCTGATTTCTCCGGTGTTATCATGAGGCTGCAGTCCTGCACATCTCTAGCTGTCTCTCTCCACTGTCTGTCTGTCTGTCTGTCTGTCTGTCTGTCTGTCTGTCTGTCTGCCTGTCTGTCTGTCTGTCTGTCTGTCTGTCTGTCTCTCCTGTCTGTCTGTCTCTCTGCCTGTCTGTCTGTCTGTCTGTCTGTCTGTCTGTCTGTCTCTCTGTCTGTCTCTCCTGTCTGTCTCTCCTGTCTGTCTGTCTGTCTGTCTGTCTGTCTGTCTGTCTGTCTGTCTGTCTGTCTGCCTGCCTGTCTGTCTGTCTGTCTGTCTGTCTGTCTGTCTGTCTGTCTCTCCTGTCTGTCTCTCTCCACTCTCTGTCTGTCTGTCTGTCTCTCCTGTCTGTCTCTCTCCACTCTCTGTCTGTCTCTCTGCCTGCCTGTCTGTCTGTCTGTCTGTCTGTCTGTCTGTCTGTCTGTCTGTCTCTCCTGTCTGTCTCTCTCCACTCTCTGTCTGTCTGTCTGTCTGTCCTGTCTGTCTCTCTCCACTCTCTGTCTGTCCTTTAAATTGCTTTCTGGAGGCTGGGGAGTTTTGGCCTGGGAGATAAGGGGAATGAAACAGTTGCTGGCTGTCTTTCTCTGCGAGGCAGGGGGAGTCTTTTGAGCACGGTACATTTACTGAGACAGAGTAAAGAGCAGGTTGTTCCCGCTCATCCCTCTGGTCAGTGAGGCTGAGGAAAAGCAGGCGACATCTTCAAAACCCATTTCAAACCGTCAACGGCCTTATCAGAAACAAAACAAACCGTTTTTGCGGGACATATTTCACGGCATCCTGCAGATTCTTTTTAAAGGATATTTCTGTTCCAGATAGGCTTCTGCAATACATATGCTGCTTGATTGTCCACTGTCAACAGAGAGATATGTGCACATTCTTGTAGTTTCCTCGGCTTGTGCCAATCATTCAGGTCCTGGAGAGTCAATCCCAGCCTGACTTTCAGACCTGACACACTCTTACATAAGCCTTCAGTGCTCTGCTGTCTCTACGAGCAGGCTGCATGGATTATTGATGGCAGCAGAGAGCAAGCAGGGCCGCACATGGAAAGGACACATTAGTCGCACATGCTGCAAGATCCACCTGCTTTAAACCGCTGTGTAGAATCATTTCCAAAGTCATGATTTCTATTGCAAGGATTAACAGGCAGAGAGCTTTTCTTTGGTGGTGTAAGGATGTGGGGATTCCCTCTCCTCAAACCCTCCACAGCTTTCCCTCTACAATGCATTCTAATCGCCTTCCTCTTCGATGCCACACAGCGTCCCCCACAGTTAGCATGTATTTCTGACTCTGCTCAGTGTGTTCAAGTCATCCCCACATGGATTAGCATATTAATGGGATGTCCTCTTTGTCTCTGTTTTCTGTCACTCAGATCTCACAGCTGCGAGGGAGGTGACGGGGTGATGCGGATGGGGAGAAAGAGGAGAAGACTGTGCTGAAGCTTGAGGAGTCACACCTGAATATATGTGGCACAGATGGGACCAACAATTACCGGCAATATTGATGTTTTTGCGGTGAAATTGAAAGTTTAACATTAATTTGTCAGAGCGACACCAAACCGTTTAAAAATTTTGAATCATAACTATATCCTTGAATCTATTAACCATACTTTTGACTTTATGTGGTGACAACTGCGGCTTATCTTCGCCCACACTGGGGGGGGGGCATACAAATGTTTAGAGAATGATAAACAGGTGAGTGGGTGGATGAGTTAAGGTGACTGGTGACTTGTGAAAAAGTCTGAGGGCATCGGTTGGAGATTTATAAGTCTGGACAGCTTCTAGGAAATGCATGAGCTGTGAGGGAGTGACAGTGCTGAAGGAGAAAAACAGGACTGAGGCAGATGTTGTGACATTGAGTTACCTTCTTGAATTTAAAAATGTATTTAAAAAACTCAATTCGCCCAGTTTTTTTTTGCTATTTAAAATGTAAAATTCTGCACAACATCTCCTCCTTTCCTTCCTTTAATTTGCCTCTGGTCACAATCACATCTTTGTTTCCTCTTCATCCAGGGATGCCATTGCTCCGCTACTTAGCAACTGTTTCCACGGCTACAAAGTTGCTCCCTGGCTCAAACCCCTCCCCTCCATCCTCGATAAGTCACCAAAGTCCCTCTGCTCCATCGTGTCCACTTTTTAAAGCCTGGTGATGAAGTGAGTGTAGATTAACAGGGTTTTTTCCATCATGTTGTCACATTTTGGACTTCTGGTTATTTTTAATTGAACACATCAGGAGGAAAAACAAACTGTTGGAGGTTTAAAGCGTCTTCATTTCTTGCTCTAGAGAGGATGTTATCAATCTCCATGATCCAGTATTCTCTTGTGTGGAGAGAGATGCTTTCTTGGCATGTTGGGTGCATTTATTGGTCCTCGGGAGAGTGTATTGGTTGAATGTGACGACCACTCACCAATTACGGTTTCCCTTTTCTCCTGTGTCCCTGCTGAGATCTCTACACCGCAGCACTAATGTCACTGAGACAAATTGCAGCTCAAGCCAGCAAACGGTTCATGTTCGGTCTGACACACACTCACACATTCAGGAGGGAAGCAGATGTGTCTGAAAAAAAAACAAGTCCACAGAGACACACAGAGATAAGAAAAATAATAATATACAGTAAAGGCTAGAACATGAATGCAAGCATTGGAGCTAGAGAAAGATCTATTTATATCCCAGCTAAAAATAGACATTCTTCTCCATAGAGACATGAAATCCTTCTGAGTGCTGAATTACTCTCGAGCTGCTGCTGTTTCAAATGTGTGGGCATGTGAATAGGTATGTGTGTGTGTGTGTGTGTGTGTGTGTGTGTGTGTGTGTGTGTGTGTGTTTGTGTACATCTATTTCTGTGTGTGTGATTTTTCTGTTTCTTTCAAAAGGTGAAAGCAAGTTACCGTCTGTATCATCCCAGCTGCAAGGTTCTGTTCTTTGGGAGTCTCCGCTCTTCCTTCCTCAGCCCGCAGCAGACAGGATTTAACATTGCTTTGATGATCAATCCTTCATGGTGATGGGCTTTAAGCCGACATGTGCGGCGTAGATTTTACAGTAGAACTAAAAGGGGGATGTGTGTGAAGCCGTGGTTAATGTGCGGTGGGAGGGATCTGTCTAGTTGATGTGGAGAAGCAACATGACAACCCCAAGCCTGTAATTTTATCTCATCCAAAAAAAACACTCAAATGTGCAAATGGAAAATGACCCTCGTATAAAAGTTATTATTCAACAGAGAGGTTTAAAAGTTTATCCAGCTGAGCTGATTGTGTTAACAGTAGGTGTGTTAGTTAGGCCTCAAGCTTGTAATGAAATCTGGTATCACCCTGCTGTAACACTTGCTAATGATGACTTTAGGAAGGTTAATTTGCCAAGCTAATGATCCTTGGAAACCTGTTTAATTACTTTGATTTCTCCTTTAAAAAAATAGTTTAAAGGTATATAAAGATAACTGATAATATAGCTCAGATGACAGCTGAAAACGTATGACGTTTTCAATAAGAAACATGTAATACAGACAGACTTATTCTTGATTCTACGCCGACTGAAGATGGTTGAATCTGTGGATAGATAATAACAGAGTATTGTGTTAAGCACAGTAAGAGATTGCAGCATTACATCAGATGAATCACATAGATTAAAGACAATGAGACACTCGGGGAGATAAGCCAGAGACAGAATACAAAAACAAGAAAATTTAGTTCTGTTCCTCTGTTGAATTTTGTGTTTTTCATACTTCCCTGAATCTCTCCCATCTGTCTCATTAAACCTTTCGATGACGAGCAACTTCATTTGCATATAATTCTGTTTGTTATACTGTATTCAAAGTCAAACATAAAATCAGTCTTATTTGCCTCAAAAGGCTTCACAAGCTATTGAGCACAAACCTTTAGATGCTCAGTTAGAGAGGCTGGAGTCATCCTTGCAAGACGTTCTGTTAAATGAATGTCTGGAAAGTTTCTATCTGTTGTCATATAAGTTGATGGAGAAGTTGTTGTTTTTCATGACTTTAGTTTTACATATCTGGTCTAAATGACAAAAAAATAAACATTTTAGAAAAGCTCTGGTAGATTGCTCCAGCAGCTATCGTCGGTGACACACCTAATAGCTGTAATGTAACCAATCAATGTTCATTAAAGTGATTATTTTTGTCACTAACAGGCTTAGATTGTTAATTGAAGTGTTGGACAACATTACAGACAGCATCACTGTAGAGAAAGATAGTCGGGAACCTCCTTTTTTTATACAGAAAATGCATTTTTTCTGCTACCTTCAAAGCCGCCAAACTCCATTGACAAGTAAATACTTTCACTAGCCGAGGTAAAAGTATGAGAATTGTCTAAATACCGTACGTTAAGGAAGATTTTGTCCTCCAGTCAGAAAAAATATTTTAATTCCACTCAAAAAAATGTGGGGATAAATGATTTTTGCTGAAATGTGGAAAGAAAAGTTGTAATCTAAACGTAACTGAGGCTGTCAGACAAAAATAAAGTGGTGGAAAAAGTACAGTACCAGCTTCTGAGATGAATTGAAGTGGAAGTAAAACAATGCATAAAAAGTACAGATCCAGTGGTAAAGTTTATCTACTTAGTTACATTAAACCACTGTTAGAAGTAGGCATCTCTTTGTTTTAACGTGCCAAAAAAGTTTGCCTTGTGTTCCCCTTGTTGGGAGAAAATGAGAAGCCAATGCATGCTCCCACCCACATGTCAACACACACCTGCATTCTCCTGTCATTGTTCCTCACTTCCCCTGTGAGAGCAACTTCAACATGTGTCCCTGTCCTCTCTCAGTGTTTCCTGTTTGCCTGATGCTACCGCTCCTCTGCTGTACAGACTGTAGATGTCCTTTGATGACAACCAGCTGCAGGTAAATAACGTAGGCGCTTCACCCATCTTCTGTCTGCCCACTGAAACTGAGGAACACTGACCATGTTCAACCGGAGCGATTTTCTCCATCATGTTTATTCTGTGGAGTTCAGATGGAGCTGACCCTTTGACTGATTGTTTGTCCTATACTGCACCGTTCTCTCTGATAACTGTTATCCTTTCTCGCTGTGAGGAAGACAGATCGAATACTCAGTGTGTGTGTGGGTGTGTGTGTGTGTGTGTGTGTGGGGGGGGGGGGGGGGGTGGTGGGGTGTGTGTGTGTTTGCATGGTTGGGGTATGGGCTTAAAAAAAGAAAATATTGAACAGGGGATTGTTGAGACTTGTTTCTCAGACACATCTGCTCTCCCCCTCTGAATGTGTGTGTGTGTGTGTGTGTGTGTGTGTGTGTTTGTGTGTGTGTGTGTGTGTGTGTGTGTGTGTAGTAACACATTAATATGCTCTGATTCTTCAGTGGCCTCTAAATGATGCTCACCCACAGAGAGAAAATGTGATAATTTGCACGGTGACAGAGAACTGTGTGTTTGACAGTGAGTCTGTATATTGGTGTGTGTGTTTTGGGGTATTTGTGTTTTGGGGTATGTGTGTGTGTTGGGGCATGGAGAAACCATTAAAATCTCATCTATGTTAGAACAGTTCTTGGGCAAGTGTTGTTACGCCCCAGAAATCGTAAAAGGTTGAAGAATCTCGACCTTCGTTTTATCATAAAAGTTTTTGCCACCTCGAGATAACAAAGTTGGTTTTGTTGTGATAACAGCTTATGTGATGATCTCAAGAAGACATAGGACCGATATCTTTAGAAAGGAGATATTTCTTATATACATTACTACTTTTTGTTTTCTCCTGATTAAGTGATATTTATGAAGTATGACGGTTTGGTTCACATGGTCTAACCTAATTTCAGCCTAAAGATCACCATCATTTCTGTTCTAAAAGGATTCATATTTGAACTTTAACATGACATCTACTTTTGTATTCTGAGGTGACGTCACCAGGGCAGCCAGTGATCCCCAAAGATAAGAGGTTGACCAGCTTGATCTTTCAAGTAATGACAAGAAATAACCTTTGGTTTTGTTTTTCTTCATAAGGGCTAGAGCTTCTCGATATCTCAAATGAACAAAGATTAGTTTCCTCAACATAACAACATATTCTGATCCAGAGATTAGAGCTGTTAAAATGGTAAGCATGGCTGATCTTGACTTCTGTACTTAAATGACACAAACATCTGATACAAGACGAAGGGAACTAGCGCTGTCTACAATGATACTTTGAGTTTATTTGGTGCTATATCAGAAGCCCTCATTTGAAGTACATCCAGCATTATTAGCAGTCTGCAATAACGTTGATTTCTCTTTCCACTTGTGAATGTACGGCAGGCTTAATTTGATATTAAACTCCATGTGAACGTATGAATACGTTCTCTGTGTTGTGAAAGCATATGAAAAACATTTCTTCAGCTATGGAGGCCAATAACATGCAAGTCTTATTAGACAGATGGCCTTTCCTCTCTCATTATTCTGCAGGCTATTTACATTTCTTACTGTTCATCATGCAACAAGCGTTATGTGTGAGGATGCTTGACCTGCTGCAATTGCCGTTAGCATCTTGCAACAGTCTCTCTCTCTCTCTCTCTCTCTCTCTCTCTCTCTCCCTCTCTCTCCCTCTGCTCTGGGCTGCTTCACTGAGAGCCAAGGTCACCTAAATTGATTCAGTTCCTCAGTGAGTGCACAGATTCTCCACAAGGGCTGTAATTGCATTTCTGTACCAATCACTCTAATGACAATCACTGTAATCTAATGCAAGACACCCACACACACACCCACACACACAAACACACACACACACACACACACACGCACACACACACACACACACACACACACACACACACACACACACACACACACACACACACACACACACGCAAACTGCCCCTCTCTTTACATGTAATGCTGTAATTGGCCGCATTTTTGAAGGAGGAGAAGAAATGCTGGGGGAGAAATGACAAAATTAAAGTGAAGCACAAAGTAATGTAAAAATAATTCCTGACGTCAGGTTAAATTATTTGGAGGGCTGTTGAATCTCACCTCATTTCAGTTTATCATCGTGTATTTCTTTTGAGACACATTAAAGAATTAAATTAAGACTCAGAAGGCTTGAAAATGATTATTTGTTGATTCCCACAGATTATTTTTTCTTATTTTGTGCATAATCAGCAAATGAATTCAGAGGAAGTTCATTCCTGGTGGCAAACACATTTACCTTTCCTGTTGCCCAGCAAATTACACACCAAGCAATGAGTATGTATGTTATGAGTATGTTAACTAAAGTACATCAGCTTCTGTTTTACATTATTGTTAAACATAGAAAGTACACTTAAAAATGATATAAAATGATACAAATTGGGTCGCTGGTAGCCTATTGGTTAGTGCGTGCACCCCGGAGGCTGGAGTCCTCCAAGCGGATGGCCCGGGTTTAAAACTGACCTGTGGCCCCTTCCCGCATGTCATTCCCCATTCTTTCTCTCTCGTGATTTCTGACTCTATCCACTGTCCTGTATCTCTAATAAAGGCATTTAAAGCACCCCACATTGACCATTATACAACTGAGTGCTCAATGTTCCACTTACTTACAGTACTTAAATAAATAAGTGCAAAAAGCGCAACAACTTGTTCAGTTCAGTGATAGCAGCTGAAACAAAGCTATTTTTGTACGGCTTTGTTCTGCACCTTGGGGCTTGAAACCTTCATCCAGAGGGAAGAAGCTAAAAATCACTGGGAATCATTGTTTAACATAGAAATAGCTATCGTGCAGGGACACTGGGTAAAGCTGTGACTCATCAGTCAGTCAACTAGAATATCTAGTAATCTGACTAAAGGAACTTTAAACTTTTAAAGATGTGTGACCATGACACCAAAGGAAAAGACGAGATTGATCAAATGAAAACACGATAAAACATGATCGTTGTGGTTCAGTCAATGAGAAACTATGAGTTTCTTTTAACAATAAAAATACTGGTGAGCCTTTTCACACACAGCTTCACATTTAGCTTCAAAATTCAGTTTGGAATCGATTATGCTCCCAATGTATTTTTAAGACTGCACATACTCGATGACCTTTGATTACAGTGACTTCATTTATTTGACGTTTTCCCATTATAGCGGATTAAGTTATCTCATAACCCCAAAATAACAAATGTTTTCTGGGGATCTAGAACAATTGGCTGGTCACTGTGATTGACCATGACATGCTGACATTGGCCACATTCATTAAGTATGTTAAGCCTGTTGCTATATGTTTTGTGCTTGAACAGCTCTGGGCATACGAGATATATAATTTGAGATCCTGAGAAAACAGTCATAAATGACTCGTTATCATGGGAAGAGGGAGTAAATAAAATGTATGAATGCATGTCCGCTTAGTGTTTCTGTATAAATCTGCCTACATGTTATTAGACTGATGGGTCCAATAGTCAATAAGATTGGATGTGGACACACACTCTTATGCACGTTGCATACAAATGAGCGCATGCATATTTCCCTCCAGGCATCATAAAGAACTTACTAATACTCTGAGCATTTTTAAACCACTATAAGAAAACATTTTGGTTGCCAGGTTGTTGGTAGTATTTTTGACTGGTCGTGCATCCCGCCCTTGTTTTCCCCTGATTTCTAAGTCTGAAAAGCAGCTTCCAGTGACGCAAAATGATGATTTTTGCGTCACTGGAAGCTGTTGCGGTTAGCGGGGTGAAACTACAATGCTAGTTCCTCATATTTTTGGCCACTGAAGCTACAGACCAATCACAGATCAGTGGGTGGGAACTCACTCCCAGAATCGAAACTGAACGTCCACCATATTGTTTGGCAGACATAATGCCTGCCTGTCGGCGGCGGTGAGGACGAGGCGCTGGGGCCGGCTTGAGCTGGGGCGGACTGGTAGTGTCGGTGCTCTCACTGTTTGCCTATGGACACAGACATAGATTCTGTTTTCTGACAGGAATTTCCAAGATCAATTCTGGAAGAAATCTCTGAATCAGTTGAGGAAACGACCTCATGTGTTGAAGTAAATATGTCTGTGAATGTTTTTATTACTATATTTCTACTGCTATACTGTATATTTTGGAGAAACTGTATCGATCAAATTTCCCTCTGGGATTAATAAAGTATTTCTGATTCTGAACTAGAGGACCTTAGTGTGGCCTGCAGTGCTGTGCATTCTGGGATTTGGTGTCTTTCATCCACATGAGCCAAAAAGACACTTTCTGCCTTTTCTCGGCCAAGAAGGCACCAACTTCAAAATGTATTTCACATTTCTACTACATGACCCAATGTCAATACAGATTCATGTTTCAACGGGTGAAGTATCCCTTTAAAGTTCATCAGGTCTCTCACATTCTTATTTTACAGTTTCAAGAGGTCTACAATCACCATGAGTCCAGTTGTTTATGCTGCTGCTCATCTTTTACAGACTGATGATGCATTAGAATAAAATCCAGCCTGTTGACTTTTTTCTCACATCATTATGATGAAGGTCCCATCGTTCCCTCTCGGGATGCACCCTCTCACTCCGTCCCTACCCCACCCCCTCTTCGTCTCTCCCCCCCCCCCCCCCCCCCCCCCCCCCCCCCCCCGTGTATGTGTAGCCGATGTGTGTGTGTCTGAGTGTGTGTGCTCGCATTCCTTCGCAGGCAGCGGAGCGGCAGTCGGAGGTTGAGAGTCCGCGCAGAGAGGACACATTCGGACAGTAGTCAGCCATCAGCCGCTACAACACAGACAAAACATGCAGGTAAGGCACACATTTAATCATCTTGTTCTTATCCTTCAAGCGAGAATTACACATAATGTAATGAGGATTTCTGCCTTTACGCGTGTGGCTAAAGCAAAAACCGCCTCCAAGTTAAATCAACAGCGTGGATCTGCTCTCCAGGCTACTTGTTGGCCATATTTTTGCTTTTTATGCTAAAAATCCCCCACAACCACCAGAGGCTCATTTGCTCCTACTTTTTCAGTTTTTATTTTTTATTTTTTGCTGAAAGCTGAGTTTGTGAAGTGAAGTTATGTAATAGCAGCCCTGCTGGAGGCTGTGCAGGAGAGAGACGCGTCTCTGCAGACGGTTTCCAGCAAAGTGTCACTTTGCATCACGTCTTCTCCTCCCTCTCACTCTGCCAATTTTACGCGTGTTTCTGTGGTTAATCCGTGAGATTATTTTCTACTCTGTTATTTGAGACCTCATCGTGTGGCTCCTAGTGATTCACGCGTGACTTTAAAAGCTCTAAATAGACTGGTTTACTGTAAAAATCCGCACAGTCTGCCTTAAATCCCCATTTCGAGGAAGAGGAGGGAGATTGTGTTTGTAATTCTGATTCCGCTTGTTTGGTTCAAAGCAGAAACTGAGTCTAAACCGGAGGTAATCGACTGTGAAGTAAAAGGCCAGCCTCCCTAAAGTGCCTTCTAACACCTTGAAGAAAAAGATCCCATGGGTGATTTGTTCCTGGGGGCGTGTATGATGAAGGGCTTATAATGAAGGAATACCTGTTACTGGCAATGAAAATGTATTCATTAAAGTGAAATTGCATGTGTGTGTGTGTGTGTGTGTGTGTGTGTGTGTGTGTGTGTGTGTGTGTGTGTGTGTGTGTGTGTGTGTGTGTGTGTGTGTGCGTGTGCGTGCGTGCAAACATGAGGTCACTGACAAAGAGAAATAATCTACTCCCACACACACAAACCTCTGAATGGATCGTACAAGACCATTCAGTTGATGGTGAAAGTAATGAGGAATAGTAAAAGCTTCTCTTGTAACAACGAGCCTCACTATCAATCACTTTATGGGTCAATGCAGCTATCAGAATATCCGTAAATCAATTACTCATCATTAAAGCACCTTAGGTCTGCACCTTTAAAATTGCATGCGTGTGCATTTGTTAAAATCTTCTTCACAAATGGTGAGAGCTTGTTGTCACTATTCCCTTAGTTCTCAGATAATGTCTTTGACTTTCTTTAAATTCCAACCAAAATATTCCTAATTATCCTGTGAAATCTGACAAAGACAAGGAAGACAGCAAATCCTGACGTCTGAGAAGCTCAAACTGAGAAAGCCATGATTGACAAAAAAGATGTTGTGATTTGAATCACACGTAAAAAAAAGTTAATTTTTTTTTTAATTTTCTGTTGATTGATTCAGACTTCCGTTGTCTGTTTTTTTAAGGGTCTGCTTCTCTTGTTTCATAAATGTCAAACACAGGTCACCCTTTTAGCAGCAGCTTGACGTCTGTCTGTGTCAGCTCAATCCTTCAGCTTTTCGATTTTTTCTTTTCTCTGTGTTTATCGACATGCAGGTTTTAAAATGAGAGCCCGCTGTGAGGCATTAGGGTGCCTATGATCTTACTCTGTGACTCATTTCAGTGTGTTTTAGCAGAAGAATGAGTGTGATCAACAGGGTTTGTTGTTGTTCCCTCAGTCTGAGTCAGTCTCATAGAGATCTGCCACAAAGACACCTAACATATTCTTCTGTAACAAATCAGATTTTTCTTCTTCTGTGAAAACAGCTCAGTGCTCTCCAAGAAATGCTTTGTGTGGAAGACTTGAATGGACTTGCTTAAGGAAAGATATTCTGAACTGATGATTCTGACAAGTGTTGTGTTTTAAGCTAAAGCCTGACAGGTCTTATTCCTGAGCATAAAGATGAACATTTGTCCAGAAAGTTGAAGACCATAAATGCTGAGGACAAATTGCTGCAGTGTGCCATGTTGTTTCACTTTGATGAGCATTTAAGATAGGATAGATAGGATATGACAGTAAGGGTCAACGCTATTGCCCCTCGAGGGACATTTGTCTTGGACAACAGTGCCACACAAAGCTGCAATAGTGGTACAAACATCAAACAATAAAACAAAGAACAAATGAGAGCGACAGAAAAACAAGCCAGTCTACACTGAAACAAGAGTAAGATGTACAACTTCGATATATCAAAGTTGTTAGGCTGACATCTTCTGCACTCATCCATGTGCAATATGAATGAGAGGATAACTCACAGCTCCTCAAGGTATCCTGTATTACAAGGTTTGGCTTGAAATTTAATTTGAAAAAACATGTCCCATGTCTTTTCCTAAACACTTTTCTTTAATCTTAATATGGAATGGTAAGAGAAAAAGCAAAGATGTAGAGAAGAATTTATGGAAACATTTTTACCCAAGATTTCCAAAATATGCAGATTTTGGTCTGCTTTTTGTTTTTATGCATGGAATTTATACATGGAATTTACCTGGAAGAGACACACGTGACTCTTTACCCTACCAGCCCATAAATGAGAATCCATGCGATGTCTGATTGGGCCCATGTGTGATAAGAGTAAGCAGGGGGGGCTTTAAGGCAAAAAAGATGGGAACCAGTGGTCAAGAATGTTCACAGCATGCATGATGACGACGCTTTGATGTTACACTGCGTGTAGCTGTTTCTTAGCCTCTTACTTCTTGTCCTGTGTTTCTTATCACGATCTTCCTGATATTATAAATGCAAAAAAAAAAAAGTGTTTTATTGATATTGACATGAAAATGGTGTGTTCAGGGTGGAGATCTCTTGTATTTGCTTATACTACCCATGTGTACACGTTAATCTAGTATTGCTTAATCTAGAGTGTCTCTAGTAGTAGAAAATGGGCCTGATGTACAATCTCCCGCCGTGTGCTGTATCTGTGAAAGGTCTGATAATGTCTGCCCTGATTCTCAGGATGTTGTTCAGAGTTTGTTCGTTAAAACGACTTCAGATTCTTCAAGCTCAAAGCAAACACTGACCATCCAGTGAAAAAAACTGTAAACTCATATAAGTAAAGTTATCTAGGCTTCAAGTGACCAGGGTTAACAGAAATGGTGCTTATCTTGATATTGGTTGCTCTTGCTTGTCCTTCTGTCCAGATATCTGAATTGACAAATATTCCTATTTTAAAAGAAAACATTTGAGTTTAATTAATGTTGTCCTTAATGATTATGTGCTTTGTAAAACTGCAGCCTTATATTTTACTGCCTAAAGGAATAGTGGAAACAAAAGGGTTATTGTATATTTTACTACTGGCTGCATTACAAAATGCTCTCTCACAGGGTTAATTAAGAAAACCATGAACCTTGATTTGTTTCCTGTGCTTAAAGAGATAAGAAAGGGAGCATTAAGATCTGTTTTTAGCTTTTAGAGAATTTGAAAAACTCTTTTCATGGCTGCAGCAACTTTGATAATTCAAGGTAATTTCCCACTTAGGAGCTTTCTTCAGCAATAAGGACTAATTGATCGCAGGCTGCCGCTGTCGCTGTTCATGCAGACATAATCTCAAATCTAGTGCACTTCTTGACTTTTTACCTTTAAGTTTCGCTGAAGAGTAAATCTAAAAAACTGTGATTGTATGGGCGCATCTTCATCTGCCGTTTCCCTTTATCCCCAATTGAAGAGAAGCAGTTATAAAGACTATATCATTAGTCTTATAGACTAAAAGTGCACGGTCTGATCAGTTCATCCATTCAGTGCTGCGTTGTTGTGTCAGGTGTAAATCAGGTAAACACGTGGATGGCTCTGCTGTTTAATGGGATTGTTGACTCTACAACAGTATAGAATATCCTCACACTATCCTTTGACCTGTCTCACATTTCCAAGTTAGCTTTTTGTTACTTAATGTATATGCAAGTAGGTGGAAATATATCAGCAGTATAGGAGTTCTTTGTGTCTAGAAACATGTGAGACGAAACTTAATGATCTCAACGCAGCAACATGAAACCAGTGGCTTTAAAGTGCCCTTCTAGTTCTATATCATGTGATTAGTTAATTATTCTCGATATTAAGTCAAATGTGTTCTGTTATTATTGATTTATTATTACAGTATTAAGTGAATATATATTAGGCTGAGTAAAAAAAATGTATTCCTCAATGCAATGCAATATATTTTTCCTCAATTCAGAAAATCCTGAAATTGATTTTTCTTGTTGTGATGCAGCCCCAGTCCTGTGGGGGCACTGTGGGTTGTACAGAGGCCCCACTTGACTGAACAACGTTTGTAAAATTAATTTTATAGTCAGTTTCTTCTAAACCAATACAATTAATGCACACATTATTATTTGACAATATCAAAAGGTGCTGTTGTGAATTATCTGGATATTTCTGTCATCTATGTGTATTATTGAGTCGATATCCAAACATATTGATCAATATCTAATGGAATCAATATCGAACTTAATCGAGACTCGAAGAAACAAAATAGAATTGTGAGGTTCTTGACAATACCCAGCCATAATATATATATATATATATATATATATATCGTAGTTATCACTATTTTAAACATTTCACTCTTCATGTACTTTGTACTATACATGTATTGCCAATGTGATGATGTTTTTTTTTTTCTCTAGTCTCTCCACAACACATATCTCCCTCTCAAATCCAAACATACACTCACATTAGTACCTTCTTTATTTTCTTCTTTTCTTATAGTCTGTGTGTTTCTATTCAGTGTCACATTTTCTAGCTTTTCCCTCATTAATGTCCCTTTTATTATATATATTACCTTCAAAGTTAAATTAATTTAAATGAAAAAACAACAACAACTATAAAACACATCTGTTATTTATATTTAGTTTGTTTGTTGTTGTTGACAGAACAGGCTCACATCAGCACTTCTCTTTTTGTTATATTCTTTAATATCTGTGTTACAGATGAAGATGCTGTAAAGCCATCTTACAGTGACTTTTAAGTTTGTATGACATAACAAAGTGTGTTATGGTGGACTTCTCCTTTAAGAAGTTCAGTCTGATGTTGCAGTTTTCCACAGAGCTGAACGTCAATCAAAGCAGACACACACAGTCACCCTGCACACAGATCAGTGACACCACAGCAGACAGGGTGACGACAGCACACACACACGCACGCACGCACGCACGCACGCACGCACACACACACACACACACACACATTGTGCTGCGTGTGATACAGTGTCTGGGGGAGTCACCTGTTCAATAGTTAAAGTGATTGGTAGATTTGAATAATTGAACAGGACTGGTAATAGTATCCTTTAATGTGGGAACAGGGATGGCCACACACACCTCCGATCCAACTTCAGCACCAAACACAGAGGACAGTTTTCTCCAAAGCACTGCAGTAACACTTAGTAAGCGAGTGGGCTTTAAAACACAAAACAAAGCACATTTATATTTATCAGTTAGCTGTGATGTCAAACATTGACCAATATTAAGAGTTGATTTTCTCAGCTTAATTAGCTGTGTATAAAACTACACACACTACACTACACACACAGCTAAAGTGACTGCACTGGGGGAGGCACAGAATATTATCGACCTTCAGGGTTAGAAAAAAATGCAGTGATGTGAAAAGATGATGCTGTTGAATATCAACCACGGATCAATTTATGTTGTCATGTTCATACACATGCGTCTGTGTTATCCATAGATGTTCCTATTGATGTATACAGAGAGGAATGACAAGATCGAAATAAGGCAACCAGATGTGTTTGGCATGGACTGATGAGTGTGTGTGTGTGTGTGTATGTGTGTGTGTGTGTGTGTGTGTGTGTGTTAGAAGAAGACAGGAGGAGGAGCTGATAATTGAAACACGGCTCCTTTATCGCTCAGAGCTTCCCCAGAGTATTAATTCTTTCTCCACATGAAGGCTCACACATCAATATAATACTTTAACTCCCTGCTCCACACACACACACACACACACACACACACACACACACACACACACACACAAGCAGCATGCAGTCCATATGGAAGTGCCATCCTCCCACAGACACACTGAGTCTCACTGACAGCCATACTGAGGCGCTCAAGCCGTCAGGACACAAATAGTATCAGCTCTCGACCGTCATTTGTGCAGATTGTCCTCATGCAGAAGCTTCAAGTTAAGGACTCGCGCTCTGCACTACCACATGTTACACACAGAGCATGCAATATTTTCCATCGACCTCTCAGAAGAGGTTACAGTTCTGCTGGTTTGAGCACAGTTAACATCCAAGAATTAATTCATAACCATATAGGATATAAGCAGCTTTTCTGTTGTAAAGCTTGTTTTTATTTTCCGCAATTTATTTCAGCTTCACTATTTGTTTTCTGTGTAGTCCCTCTTATGTCATTTGTTATGTATAAAGAAAAAGAGCAGAAAAAAGAAAACTAATTTGTCATGCATAAGATTACGATTAGGACTTCAGTATAACTTGTGTAACTGTTGTTAAGTTGGAATGAGACACAGAATTAGACAAAAAAGAGATTAACAACCGCAAGAGATAGAATTTAAAAAAGCTTTGCCATTTAAACTACTGCTGGCTGGTTGGAAAAAGAAATCAGGACATTGTTTAATCTTTGGGAGGCACTACTGTCAAAAGTCAAGAAGAGAACGCCGACTGTGGCTGGTTGAAAATGAAACGAAAGGAAAAGCAATCTCCTGCAGCAAGTCCCAGACAATTTGTACCATCCGTCCAATCAGACCTTTTACCCAAGAGCCCGTTTAGCCCTGAAACAAGATCATAATGTTATCACTTTGTTGCAGAGTCATGTTCAGCTGACCAAAGTTTTTGTCAGGTGAGCATTATGTGTCAAACATTTAAACACATTTCAACTATTAGACTGACTTAAGCAAAGGGAGCCTTATAAGTCATTCCTCCAAGTTATTTTGTTGACGCAATCTTAAAATGTTTTAATTATTAGATTTTGAATAAACTGACACTTTCATCTAACCTAACCTTGCCGTGTATTAAACATAACAATGAAAACTTTAAGTGTGCCGTGAGAGTACGCTTTTTAAAATATCAGTGTAAGAAATGTCAAGCCTTTCCCCTAAAAACTAAATTTAAAATGCCCCCCATCTAAGTTTTTAACACGAGTCCATTGTAAGCTTGAAATTTCATGACACATCCGTGCCTTAAGAGTGTTTCTTTATTGATTTAATAGCATTATGTTTCTATGGAGACACCATCTGCTACAAATGAGCAAACTCTCAGTGAATCTGTGTGTCGTTCTCTTGCTGCTGCAGCTCGACAAAGATCTGAGGCTATATCGCTCTTCTGCTCACTGCTCGGCTCCTCTGTAGAAAATCCCTGCTGGTTGTATTTATGTGTGAGGGTTTGTTAAGTATTTACTGTATCTCTTCCTTTGTGCTGTCAGTTGCGCTCCTCCTCCTCCTCCACCTCATGAAGCTGCTTTATTTCTCTACATATGCAAGCACACAGACACACTCACACACACACTAACACGCACACACACTGTCTTTCTCACACTCACACAGGCTGTTTAAACATCCCCTTTGTTTAGAACCCAGTTGGTATTTCTGCTTCACCTGGACAGCAGCCTGCTGACAGGTGACATTGTGGTGTGAGAGGAGTGTGCGTTGGTAAAGACAAGATGGAGGAGGAGTGACTGATGGTAAAATAAATAGGCAGAAATTAAGAAGTAAGGAGCTGGAGGGATGGAGGACAGATTTGTGCCGACTTCCAGCGTAAAGAGAGACAACAAATAATAATATGTACAGCTGAATAAATACATTTTGTTGCTGTCCTTTGCTTGCATGTGTGTGTTGAGGTGTGTGTGTGTTTGTACTGTGTTTCCCTTCCAAGTGGATTCAGTTAAGTCTTTGAGATATAGACCATCAGAGTTTTATGACAGAATGTAGAACAGATAACTCTGAAAATATGACACTTCTGCTTGTCATCTCCGTCACAGAAAGGCAGAAAAACAAACCAAGTTACTCATATAGGAATCACTTACCGAAGTGCAATGAAAAATGCTTCAACATGTATGTTTAGAAGACATGCAGTCCTGCAGTGAACTGAACCTGAGCTCTTTGTTTTGTGTGGTTGTGAATTGTTTGGATCATCTGAACGTCTGCATACTGTAAGGCTGAACCGTCAGATGGTGTGTAGGCGGTTGTTGTACGTGTGAAAGATGTAAAAGGAGATACATTTGGTTATATGTTTCTGTGTTTGCATTGGGGTCTCAGTATATTTTTAGTGTGTTAACTTGTGTCTTCTTTTATGTCTCTGCTATGGGTCATTGCAGAGGGGGCGGTGACCAATAGTGGGCCCTTAAACTGCCTATAGGCTATATATCATATGCTGTAGCCTATATAGTAATATAGCATTTATGGTTTAGTATCGGCTGTATGGAGATACAAGACGGGGCGGGACGAAGAGAAATGCCGCTGCAGATTACAAAGGGTGCTATTACAATGACAGGGACTTATCAGTGAGTGACCTGCTGATATTTAAGCAGAAAAAGTGCTGATATGTCTGTGCGCATATTCCACTGATTAAACAAGCAGACATAATTAGTCGGACGGGAAACCAAAGATAGAAGGCAACTACAGTTTGACATTCAGTGAAGTTGGACGCTCATCCAGCCACACAGACAAATAGACAATACAATAAACCCACACATTATCAACCCACGCACGACAACAAACTTTGTAAACAGTGTGACAGCAATGGCCTGCCGTTCATACAGTATGATAACCAAGCAGACACGGCGGTCTACAACACATGCACTCACAAACAAAAGACCAGCATCTAAGCGTAATCACAAATAATGATGAAACAATTTACCAATTAAGTTTTCATCAGCACTGTTGCTTTCCTGCAGCTAGCTGGGTGCTCCTCTCTAACATCTTTATTTGCTTGGTTAGTTTCGTTTACGTTAGTGGAGCTAGCAACGGGAGGAGACTTGTCAGGTTGAGTTGTCAATGAGAAAACATTTTTTATTCAGTTTTTTACACTTTTAATGTTATAAAAAACTGCGAGGTAAACATAAATAAAGCAGACATACGACTAGGTTTTTAAAACTCCAGACAGCAGCGGGGGCCCAGCAGCGGGGGTGCTAAGAGGTGGACAATGACATTACAAACAGGCCACAGCAGCCCGCTGGTGCTGTTTGCTGCTGAAGTTGAGAACCTCCTTGGCAGTGGAGGGGGGCCCCTCTCTGCTCTACAAAATACATTGTGTGTCTTGATTGCGGCAAAAGAAAAGAGAGACTCAGACCTAGTCAAACTAACTTTATTAGAAAATTCAACTAAATAACAAAATGCATGTTAAATTTGGCTCAAAGTGGGCCCCTTGAGACAACAGTGGGCCCGGGGCGGCCGCACCTTCTGCCCCCACACTCGCTCCGCTACTGGTGGTGTCATATAACTTTGTGTTGGTACTTTTTTTTTTTTTTGCACTCAGTATGTCCTCACCTATTAGAATATAAATAAAATAGTGCAGATGATGCCATTGCTATAATAAACCTGTTAAAAGGTCTGGGGAAAAAAATCTTTAAAAAGCGTGATATTTATTTGAATGCAAAACACCCAACTCTCACTGCACAGCTTGCTTTCCATTTTTTGTGTCTTAGTTTGTCGTATTTTGTCCAGGTTCCAAAAGAAAATATCATATTGGGTTTGTTCCTAAAGTTTTCAGTCTCTCCGTCTCTCTGTCTTTTTTTATTAGCTGAGAACGATGACCAAAACATTCAGGCTCACGTTCAGGTTACTTTCAGGAGCGCCCGCTCTGGGGCTAATGGACTAATCTCTCCATTAGTGCATGTCCATAGGATCCTGTTTGTGCATGTGTGTGTATATTTCAGCCTATGTGTGTGTTGCATGACTTACAGAGTGTAAAAACTGAAATTTCCCCTTGCGGGGCTCAATAAAAGTAAATCTTAATCTTTATTTCTACCAGAAGGTAAATGTGGTTTCAGGGAGAATCACATATATTTGATAAAGCACAGAAAATACATAAAACATAAAAAGTGAAAAGGCACAGTACAAAATCAAAAGTAGAAGTGCATTAAGTGCGCAGATTACAATCACTCAACTGGATAATTCAAGTTTTTTTAAATAGCAGGAACTCATTAAAGATGAAATTCTTATTTATCAGCCTTTCCCAAACTTTCCAAAACATTGAAGAGATGTTTAAATAACTAGTGATTTTACAAGCTGATTAAATATTGGGTTGACATTTAGTAAAAAGAAAAATGCAACCATTACTAATAGGCTGCCTATTTAAGGACCAATACTTAAAACTAAATCTTATTTAAGGTCTAACTTCATTAGAAATAAAGATGTTTTTTTATTAAACTGGTTAAAAAGTCAACCAATTAAAGGCAACCGTACAGGAACCGGTCTAAAACGTCAGAGAAATTCATGAAATATTCATTTAAATTAGCATCTGAAGCTTACAAGCTTGTTGTACAAAAGTGTTAGAGAAAGGTATTTTGATGCGTTTAATGATGACAAATCTCCTCTCCCCTTATCCCCATGCTCCCTCTTGGACCTGTCCTGCACAGTTAGTAAGTCAGAGCACATTCACGGGTTTGAGGGGAAAGGCTAGACATTTCTTATTTTAGATATTTTTAAAAGCTTACTTGTTGGGTTTTTTTCACCAAAGGGGAACTTCACCAGCTTTTAGTGAACTGTTTTCTTAGTCTCTAAAATCTGCAGTCAGAAAAGCACAGATGTCATGAGAAAGAAAGGATACTGAGACAGGTTCAGAGAGTTAACATCATCTGTGACTGCAGGGATTCCCCCTAGAGAGGACTGTTTCACACATTATGTCCTTGAAGAATCATCAGGGCAGAACAGAACATTTGAGTTAGAGTCACAACGAGGAAAAAAAAAGCCTGAGTACATGGGAGCTTTTAGCAGAACATGAGAGAGAGAGAGAGAGAGAGAGAGAGAGAGGGAGAGAGAGAGGGAGAGAGAGAGAGAGAGAGAGAGAGAGGGAGAGAGAGAGAGGGAGAGAGAGAGAGAGAGGGAGAGAGAGATTAATCTCTGCGGTGGCCTGGTTTAATGTTAATCACATATAACTTATTAATGGAAACTTCCTTCTGCTAAAATGACATTACAGGACTACATCACTCTTGCTCTCTTGCCATCTTGCTCTCTCTCTCTCTCTCTCTTTCTTTCTTTCTTTCTTACTAGTCTCTCCATCTTCCATATCTTTTCTTTTCTCTTATTTCTTTTTACTCCATTGATGGCCCCGTCCATCTGTTGCTACAATGATGTAAGAAAAAACAAGACAAAACAGGATGTTTATTTAATCAATATTAAAAGGTGAACATTTTTTCAAAAATGTTATTAACAAAAGGATGAGATTTTCTGTAAATCTGCAAAAAGCTCCAACTATAGAAACAAACTGAATTTGTCTCATAGTTAGAGAAACATTAAAGTCCCCTCATCTTTCCACACAAATATTCTTGGCTTTGCACTGCTTAAGCATTATCCACTGTCGGGCATAGCTAATGTCACTCAAAATGTTTCCTTGTGAAAAAAAACCCCTTCAATCCAAAACAGAAGGAAAAATAAGCTTTTGG